>NW_027442252.1:0-155217 GCF_048569485.1 Anomaloglossus baeobatrachus
AACATTTTATTGTCGGATGTTACACTAAAAAAGATTTTACCATCAAGACCTTCTGTAGTTGCTAGAAGATTACAAAATTTAAAAGACACACTAATACACAGCCACTATGATTCCAATCAGATATTCAAACCTGAAATACCACAGTCTGTTAAAAATATATCCCTTAAATATATTTTTCTTCAAATACGTGATAAGCGCATGAAAGAGAAAACTTCAAAAAAAGTAGAAAAATAAATAGATGTATTTATATCTAATAAAATGGTTGCCAAATTCAATTACAGAAAAGAAAAACAAAGAAATAGTATTCTTTGTTAGCTTACATAAAGAGTTCGATAATAGTTCATACTGAATCAATAGAAATCTTCATCCATCTTTCATTGATTCCTGAATGGTTAGGCAAGCCTTAGATACTGTAGACCTGACAGGCATATGTTACTTTGTCTTGGGTGAATGGGCTGGATGGATGGATCAGCTTCGACATGTGTAGATCGACTCCCGGAGCAAGAGTGAGAGCCCCCTTGCCCCCCACCATTTGTCATTATATATGCAGCTATGTGAGCAAGGATGGTTGACCTTAGGGAGATCAACATCCACCACTGCGGAGACACCATCACGTGTTTCTCAACGCAGTGATTCTAGAGCAATGCCCCCTGGGAAATATTCAAAGCAAGAAGGCCTGCGGAGACACCATCATATGTTTCTCAATGCTGGCAGGAAATATACAGGATATATGCAGCTGTCCAATCCATATAGGGTGATTTTGCTGAACGCATGAGGTCACTCACTAGCAGCTTCCAAAGCTATATATTTATATATATGACTATGTCAGCAACTATCTATAGTCAATACAGACTCAAAATATTAATTCCTTATAAATACTGTTATCAATAAGCTATGCCCTTCAATATAGACATGACTGTCATCATATATAATATGTTCCATTATAAAGTGTTTGATATCTAGATGTATTAATTTTAATGTTTTTACAATTCCCCCTTGAAGCGGGTAAATTATTAATTAAACCCCCAAAATAAATTAATACATCATTAAAATAACAGATCTTTCCTTTTTTGGTGATAGTGGATTAATGTCTATAATAATGATGAATAATAATCAATTTGCATTATTCATGGTGTATGTTCAACAATATAATAATGTGGATTCATATTATGGTAGGCCATGACTGATAATCATATAAAATACATAATTATACTTTCCTAAAACTAAAAAAGATGCAAAACAGATCCGGTCACCATCTGATGTCCTCTGGGATGATGTCTTCTTATCTCCAATGTAATCTGGCATAAACACGTCTTTTGAAATAAATCTTTTGATAAAAAATGATTGGTTATCGATTTGATACTGTCCAATATTGCATTTATCATTGTTAGATCCATAAACTTTATTCTTTATTGCAAAGTCCATATATTTAATCAAAGTCCATAATTTAATGTTGATAAACCACAGTTCATAAGTGTAGAAAAATAGCATAGGCCTCTGATATATGTGCAGTGTAATTTACATTAGTCACCCTTATCCTCTGTGCTGCCTGTTGTCATTCTTAGAACAGGTGTTGAGACGTTCTTGGTCAGCATGACAGGGGTTAACTTTAACACTCTTTTACTCTCCCTGGTAAGTGTGGTGAGGTCTTAATGCACAGAACATGTGTCAGGGTTGCATCCTAGCACCATAAGATCACCATCTTGCTGAGGTCCAGAAGCGGTAAGTGCATTGTATTTAACACAGTCTTATTTGAGATGTTACCTTTTGGACCTTTGAGTATCAGCTTTTGCAACATTTTGTGGAATCCCTTTTAACTTTAAAAATTAATAAAAGTCTTTTATCTTGCTGTAATCTTGATTGAAGACTTCATTCCCTAATCTAGATACCAAATATGGCAATGATACTACCACTAATAAATGTCACAGCCTATCATAACTCTAATATTATAATACCATGTCATTATTATTATTATTATCATAAAAGTATTAATATACTTGATACTTAAAATGATGAAATAATACTGCATAATGGTATAAACGATAGTATTTTCATGTAATAACCTTTTTTTGTCATTGGTGTAATTACCTTTCCAACCCATAGGTGGCAATGTGTTTGAATATAACCAAACTGTAATCCTAAATATGAAATAATATAATATGTACATATAACATGTACCATATTATAAATATGAAAGGCAACAATGTGGCTTATTTAGTTAGATCATTTGTAAAATTCTAAACCAAAGCAAATAACTTTTTAGAAAAGACTGGATGATTCCATCAAAACACAATATTACTCATTATAAATGCTTATTATTGATTAAAAAATATAATATATTTAAATATAGGAAGGTAAACCTAGATGTACCTCGATTTTCCATCTTTATTACTCTAATTTAATTTATTTGATTTGTCTATTATTTATTAAATAACCTACTATATAAGAAAATGTGTAACTATAACCAATATTTCATCCTTATTGCGTTAACATACTAATGTAAGAATAATGTATTACTAGGAAGTAAATAATTGAATATATTGATGAATGAAGTGTTCTTTTCTTCCAAATTGGAACTTTCCCTTTTAATATGATTCATATTTAATAAAGTAATATTCTTATATTAGATATTACTTAACTAAATATTGAAGTGTTTTCTCAATTGAGATATTAAAATATAGAAGGAAAAATAAAAATTGTAGAATTAAAATTTTGATTAAAAATTTAAATATTAAATAAAAATAATCAAAATAAAAAAATAAGAATAAAAAGGAAAAATGAAAATCAGAAAAAAAAATCAAGGATAAAAGTTGGAATAAAAATAAGGCCTTCTATGTATATGACACTTATGTCCTTAATAACACATAACCTTAATATTACCAATATCTTATATGATTTCCATGCCTGTCATATCATTAACCTATAGAAATAATTAAGTCATATAACCTTGCTGACAATACTCTTCTTTAGTATGTAAAAGCATTGTGATTATACATACTTCAATTTTTCCTTTGTAGTTGAAATATTAATTATTAAAATATTGTATAGACATGTATTATAATCAAATATACATATATAATTTAGACCAAACCTTTCTCTTTTAATATCATGAAATATGATGTTATGAAAAAATTAATATATCACGATTAAATTAAATTAACATTTATGTTGTATATCTTCAAGACCATATTTACAAGTTGGGGGTTACTTGGGGAATAGTGATCACAAAATAATAAGTTTTCATGTATTCTTTAGTAAGATGTATAGTAGAGGGGCTACAAGGACACTAAACTTCAGGAAAGCAAATTTTAAACGGTTGAGAGATGATCTTAGTGCAATAAACTGGGATGATGTACTAAGTAATAAAAGTACACAAAGCAAATGGGAGACTTTTATGAGCATCCTGAATAGGGCTTGTGCAGAAAATATACCCTATGGGAACAAACATGCTAGAAATAGGAGGAAACCCCTATGGCTAAATAGAGCTGTAAGGGAAGCAATAAAAGAAAAACAGAAAGCCTTAAAAGAATTAAAGAGGGTAGGTAGTGATGAGGCATTATATAATTATAGAAAATTAAATAAAATATGTAAAAAGCAAATTAAGTTAGCTAAGTTTGAGACAGAGAGACTCATTGCGAGAGAAAGTAAAAATAATCCTAAAATATTCTTTAACTACATAAACAGTAAAAAACTGAAAAGCGATAGTGTTGGCCCCCTTAAAAATAGTCTTGGTGAAATGGTGGAAGGGGATGAGGGTAAAGCCAACCTGCTGAATGACTTTTTTTCTACGGTTTTTATACAAGAAAATGCCATGGCAGATGACATGACCAGTGATGCCATAAATTCACCCTTGAATATTACCTGCTTAACCCAGCAGGAAGTACGCCGCCGCCTCGAAATCACTAAGGTTGACAAATCTCCGGGCCCGGATGGCATACACCCCAGAGTACTACAGGAATTGAGTTCTGTGATAGATAGACCATTATTTTTAATCTTCTCAGATTCCTTAATAACAGGGTCGGTACCGCAGGACTGGCGCATAGCAAATGTGGTGCCAATATTCAAAAAAGGGACAAAAACTGAGCCGGGAAATTATAGGCCGGTAAGTTTAACCTCTACGGTTGGTAAAATCCTTGAGGGTTTCTTGAGAGATGCTATACTGGAGTATCTCAAGAAAAATAACCTTATGACAGAGTATCAACATGGGTTTATGAGGGATCGATCCTGTCAAACTAATTTGATCAGCTTCTATGAAGAGGTAAGTTCAAGCCTGGACCAGGGAAATGCAGTGGATGTTGTGTATATGGACTTTTCAAAAGCTTTTGATACGGTGCCACACAAAAGGTTGGTACATAAAATGAGAATAATGGGGATAGGGGAAAATATGTGTAACTGGGTTAAAAACTGGCTCAGTGATAGGAAACAAAGGGTGGTTATTAATGGTATGTACTCGGACTGGGTCTCAGTTCATAGTGGGGTACCACAGGGGTCAGTATTGGGCCCGCTTCTTTTCAACATATTTATAAATGACCTTGTTGGGGGCCTGCGGAGTAGAATTTCAATATTTGCAGATGATACTAAACTCTGCAGGGTAATCAATACAGAGGAGGATAATTTTATATTACAGGGAGATTTATGTAAATTGGAGGATTGGGCTGAGAAGTGGCAATTGAAGTTTAATGTAGATAAATGTAAGGTCATGCACTTGGGTAGAGGAAATAACATTTATGATTATGTACTTAATTGTAGAACACTGGGTAAAACAGACACAGAAAAAGACTTGGGTGTATGGGTGGATGGTAAACTTCACTTTAGTGGACAGTGTCAGGCAGCTGCTGCCAGGGCTAATAAAATAATGGGATGTATTAAAAGAGGTATAAGTGTTCATGAAAAAAATATAGTTCTACCTCTGTACAAGTCACTAGTGCGACCGCACTTAGAATACTGTGTACAATTCTGGTCACCGATATATAAGAAGGACATAGCTGAACTGGAGAGGGTGCAAAGAAGAGCGACCAAGATTATTAGAGGAATGGGGGGGCTGCAATACGAAGACAGGTTATTAAACTTGGGGTTATTTAGTCTGGAAAAACGAAGGCTTAGGGGAGATCTAATCACAATGTATAAATATATGAGGGGACAGTACAGAGACCTTTCCAAAGATCTATTTACACCTAGGCCTGCGACTGGAACACGGGGGCATCCGCTACGTCTTGAGGAAAGAAGGTTTAATCATAATCACAGACGAGGATTCTTTACTGTACGAGCAGTGAGACTATGGAACTCTCTGCCGCATGATGTTGTAATGAGTGATTCACTACTAACATTTAAGCAGAGCCTGGATGCCTTTCTTGAAAAATTTAATATAACCAGTTATGTATATTAGATTTTATGACAGGGTATTGATCCAGGGAACTAGTCTGATTGCCGTATGTGGAGTCAGGAAGGAAATTTTTTCCCCATTGGAACTTGTTTGCCACATTGGGGTTTTTTGCCTTCCTCTGGATCAACATGTTAGGCTACGGGTTGAACTAGATGGACTTAGAGTCTCCCTTCAACCTTAAAAACTATGATACTATGATACTATGATATTTGAAAAGAAAATGATTACCAATCTGTGTATCAGTAAAATAAGTAACACTAGAATGTCATTCTTCAGAGTTAACCTTTGATATGGATCATGACAATCTATACTAAAGAAATATGTCTATGAATAAAATATATTCTGTATAAATTCCTTCATTATTAATACTTATGTACTATAACTTATTTATTCTAACTATAAATAAACTATAACTAAACATATAAACTTTGAAATTAAGAAGTAGTTTGTTTTTCTTTTAAACTTCAAACTCTTTGGACAAGTAATGATCATCAGCAGCTGCTCAGACAGTCAATCATTCATACACACATATATGTACACAAGACTGTAACGGTTCTTTAACATATACATCCACATAGAAAACCGTTGACAAACACATATCCCTTTTTGATTTTCCAATTTTTCTATGCGCATTTCAAAGATATGACAACTAATTTGAAGTACTTCTTGAAATATACAAATTAAATATTACATATACTCATGAGTACCAGGTACCTTTGATAATTACATACTGTACGTTTGACCTCTAACAGGACAGTCATTTATTATTAGCTCAGTAATTCAAAGTCCCATGCTTTTGATTAAAGACAAAAAACATTCCAAAAAGGCAAGCAAGTGTAAGCATTCCACTCCAAAACTCAGATTACACATATTAGTTACATTCCCAAAATAGCACTAAGGAAGATATATGTATTCATATTCCTAAAAGAAAGATGTTAAAACAACTGATCTTCCTCCTGACGATTGCTACCTGAGAAAATAATAATAATTATTTAGCATGCTTTCGCGATTTGCCTTACACATTATAACATATATATTACCTGTTTGAGGATAAAAATAAATTTATAAATAAAATGTAATACTTCATCAATTTGCTTTTACTGAGAAATTCTGAGGGAAATAAAATAATAAAATTATTATAATTTTTATGATAAAAAATGTGAAAACTTAAAATAAGCTATACTTTTTCTTATTAAATTTTAAATATTATTATTCATATACAGAGATAATAATAATACTAATAATAATAATAATTTTATGTTTATCTCTTTTTTATTGAAAAATTAAGGTTGGTTACAATAAGCAGGGCTGCAGACCAAGGCAAATCCCCAAATAGAGACAAAAAAAAACAAAACAAGAATGCAATGAAACATGAAAGGCTTTGCATGGTTGTAGCCATATACAGTTTGTTACAATAAAGAACATTTAAGAACATTTATATCATTCTGTCTTGAACCATTATAAAAGTATAAAATCCATAAATTATACCATAAACAGCAAAGATTTACCATTCATACCATAGAGGCACATAATGGTCAGTCGAAGGAAAAGAAATAAAGAGAGAAAGAAAGAGGGAAGTAGACAAAGTGAATGATGACGGGGAAAAGGATCATGGGGGAAGGGCAAGAAAGGCCGGGAATAACTAGCAGGGAAAATCTAGGTAGAGTCTCAACTCGCCCCAAAGAGGGACCTGAAGTCCGGAGAATCCAAAAAAATGACCCAGGGACTCCAGATCTTAATAAATTTTTCACTAGCATCCTGAATTTCAGCAGTGAGACTCTCCATTCTGTAAAGGGAGGCCATCTCCTCAAGCCACTCATCCAAGGCGGAGGCACGGGTGGACCTCCAGTGTCTGGGGATCACGGCTCGAGCAGCCGCTAGACAAAACCGCAATAGTCCCATTTTCTGAGAATTTACAGACCCCGGTAGGATAGATAAGAGAGCGATTTGTGGAGAACCAGAGAGGGCCTCCCCACTAATGTTATTGTATGCCGAGAAGACCCCACTCCAAAAAGGCTTAATGAGGCTACAGCTCCACCATATATGCAACATATCCCCCCTCTCGTGATTACACCGCCAATATCTGTCTGACACTGAAGGGAAGATTGCGTGTAGGGCATGAGGGCAGCGGTACCAGCGGGTGAGAATTTTATAACCCTTTTCCTGGACCGAACAAGCCCTAGAAAATTTGTGAGTGAAAAGAAAAGCAGTCCTCCATTCCTCAACCCGGATAGTCACGCCCAAGTCTCTACTCTATCCCCCCACAAATTTGAGCTCATCCACATCCCCCTTCTGGATCAAAAGGTTATAGATAAGGGACAGGGTATGTCCCGGAGCCTCTTCCAAAAGAAAGAGCTTTTCAAACGAGGAGGGGGGGCAGCATAAAGTGCCTCCTGGCCTGATCCGGTCAAGAAAGACCCGATCTGGAAGTATTCAAACCAGGGTATGGCCCCTCCCAAGACAGAGGTAGAGAGCAAGTCGTATGTGGGCAATGGGGATCCCTGAAGTATGTGAAAGAATCGCACGTCCCCGCTCCTCCTCCGGCACAGGAAAACATCGGGCCCAACAGCCGGGGCAAAATCTGGGTTTGAAAAGATAGGGGAGAGGGGACCGCGCCCCCTGGACAGACGACCCCTTTTGGTTTCTAAATCCCACGTCCTCAATGTCGCCCTCAAGAGATCAACCTCAGAGAGAGGCTGGCCCCTGGAGCCCGAGCTAATCCAAGGGAGGTAACGCAAGGGGATCTCGTGGTCCATTTCTTCTAGGCTTACCCACTGCTTTGTGGCCCCATGATATTGCCAATCTAGTAATCGCATCAGTAGAGCCGCTTTCTGATAGAGTTTAAGGTTGGGCAATCCAGCCCCCCCCCGGCTTTTAAGTCTGCAAAGGGTAGTGAAGCTTATCCTCGGGCGCTTACCTCCCCACACGAAGCGCGTGATAACTGACTGCAGGCTGGAGAAAAAGGCCGCAGGAGGAACCAAGGGGACCGTCTGGAACAAGTACAAAAAGCGAGGCAAAACGTCCATTTTGATAACATTTATTCGTCCAAACCAGGATAGTCTTTTACTATTGTATGAGGTAAGATCCTTTCTTGTCCTGTTGAGAAGGGGAAGGTAGTTAAGCTGATATAGTTTTGAGAGATCCACGGGGACTGTTATCCCTAAGTAAGTAATGGCGGAGTCCTGCCACTTGAAGGGGAAATTTTTCTTGATATGATCCACCTCAGCATCAGGGAGATATATGTTTAATGCCTCGGATTTGGGGTAATTGACCTTAAAGTTGCTGAGGTGACTGAATTTTTCAAACTCTTGAATAAGTGAGGGGAAGGAAAGGCGAGGCTGTGAAATGAACAGAAATAGATCATCTGCGTAAAGAGCTGCCTTGCATTCCCCACCCCCCACCCCTATCCCGTGGATACTGGAATTGTTTCTGATGGTCACGGCAAGGTGTTCCATAACCAGGACATAAAGTAGGGGGGAAAGGGGGCACCCCTGATGTGCACCATTATGTATTGCAATTGGTAATGAGAGAAACCCATTGACTTTGACCCTGGCAGAGGGATTCCTATAAAGGGAAGAGACCCTTTCAATGAATTTGTCTCCCAGTCCCACCTGCCGCAGAGAGGCCATCACAAACTCCCAGCTGACTCTATCAAAGGCCTTCTCTGCATCAATGGAGAAAAGGCACGTAGGGAGACCTCTGGCCTTAGCCCACGCCATAAGAATAAGGGTTTTGTTGGTATTGTCGCTGGCCTCACGACCCAATACAAAGCCAACCTGATCAGTGTGAATAATATCGGGAAGAAGTGGAGCCAGTCTATTGGCGAGAGCCTTGGCAAAAATGTTGATGTCAGCATTGATGAGGGAGATAGGTCTGTAGCTAGAGACAGATGAATGATCCTTCCCCGGTTTGGGTAGAACACTAATATGGGCTTCTAGGGACTGGGCGACAAAGGGTGAGTCTCCAGATACAGAGCCAAAAACCCTCGTGAGGAAAGGGACAATTTGGTCACCAAATATCTTATAAAATTTGGAGGTAAATCCGTCCGGACCCGGACTCTTAGCATTCGACGAGGCTTTAATTATGGCAAGGATCTCTTCTGTGGAGAAGTCCTCTTCCAAGGCTACCGCATCCCTTTCAGAGATCTGAGGGAGTGCAATTTGCTGCACATATTCGTTAACTTTACGCTGGAAAGATTGTGGCGGCATATCTCTAAACTGTCCCTTCAAATTATAGAGGTCATCATAGAACGAACGGAACAGGTTTCCAATTTGGATGGGATCTTGGGTCGGGTCCCCCCCCACTGGTCTGGATTTTTGGAACATGGCCAATAGCATTTCTGGGGTGCAGAAAACGAGCCAAGGCTGTCCCACACTTGTCTGAATGCTCATATAAATATCGACTTAACTTGGCCCTTTGTCTCCTGTACCTTTGATCGAGAATGTCCCTCAGCCCCTCCCTAGCCTTTGTGAGGTCCGCATAAACCATGGCGGAAAGGGAGTGCTTGTGTGCAGCTTCCAAAGAGGCAATCTGCTGTAGGAGCTCTGTGAAAAGGGAAGACCTCTCCTTCTTGAATCTAGAGCCATGTTTCATTAATAAACCTCGAACTACACACTTTAGCGCCTCCCATTGTGTCGGAAGAGGAGTCGGGTCGCTGGCATGATTTTCCAAGAATTCAGATATGTGGCTCCGTATTTCACTACAGCACAATTGATCATTAAGCAAATTTTCATTGAGGCGCCAAGTCCATGGGCGCTGTGAGCTATTTGGAGGAGTGAAGTGAGCAAAGACCGGGGCGTGATCGGAGAGAGAAAGGTTCCCAATAGACGCTCCAACCTGCCACGTCAGGACATGTTGGCTCAGGAGGATCATGTCGAGGTGGCTATATGATGAATGGGCTGGGGAGTAGTAGGAGTAATCTTTTGTGGTGGGGTATAGGGCACGCCATACATCCACCAACTGCATATTTTGAATGTCACGTTTAAGGGCCTTAAGTTTTCTGCGTGGTATAAAATGACGCCCTGACGAGGTGTCTATGTCTGGGTCAAGTGTGAGGTTAAAGTCTCCACCAGCTACTAACACGCCCTCAGAAAATTCAGCCAGACGGGACAGAATAGAGGCGCAGGCCCGAGAGGGATCCCTGTTGGGGAGATACCAGTTGGCAATTGTGTATACGGTGGAGCCAATGCATAATTTCAAAAAAATAAACCTACCTCCGAGGATGGCCAAGGAATCCACAATCGTGTGGGTCAAAGACCTGTGAAGGATAATAGAGACCCCCCCAGACCTGGAAGCCGGGTTGGGGCTGTGGAACCAGGAGGTGTAGTTCCTGTCCTTCAGTGCAGGGAGATGGCCTTCCTTGAAGTGAGTCTCCTGCAACATAAGTATGTGGATCCATTTTTTGTGCATTTCAAATAAAATTTGCGATCTCTTCTGAGGCGAGTTGAGACCCCTGGTGTTGTAAGAGGTAACATTAATCTGCGCCATTGCTCCACGATATGAGGTATTTAGTCTAGGGACGGGGGAGGCAAGGAGGGTGGGAGAGAGAAAAGAGGGATGAGAGAGGAAGGGGAGGGAGCTAGGATTGAAAGGAGGAAGAGAGCAGGAAACAAAGGGAAAGAAGGAAGGATTAGAGGTTAAATGAGAGGAGGGTCGAGGAGGTAGAGATAGAGTAGAACACTAAAAAGATGTGGACTAATGGGCTCAGTCCACTAGCTGGGATAAAGAAGTTAAACGTCCTAAAGACGTTGGACCCCTGTGGGGGGCTAGGCTTTCTACCAAGGGGAGAGGGGCCCCCCTTGCTGCCCCAGATTAAGGTGTTCAATACAGAAGTGAAAGCCCACTAGCCATGGTCCAGAAGCAGAATTGAGAGAGAAAGCATAGAGAAAGGGAGAATCAAGAGAAAGACATCTTGTCAAGCTTCGAATCTGGGTCCCCAAGTTTATGGGACAGGGGGACCTCAAGGTGGACTCCCCGGGCTCATACTGCATAAGAGTCTCCACACACCAGCAGAGCATACAGCCTAAAAGAAAAAGTTAATCGACATCAGTGAAAATCAGGCAAATGTAGAACGCCACAACTTCAGTTGGCAAGACTGTAAAATGAAAAGTCCCTGAGATAGAACCCCCCCCCCCATAACTCAGGAAAACAACCAGATTTATACGGAACCGAGAAGCAGGGATTCTTTTGACGAAAGTTCATCTATCTCATTGACGGCGGTCTCTGGAACGATGTCGCGTCGGGCCTCCCTCGGGCTCCAGAGGGATGCCCGGCCAGTCCATGATCTCAATCCGCGGGATGCGGAGGGCCGCTGTGAAGGAATCAAAGTCCCAAGGGGAACGAAGAATATGCATTTGGCCATCATGTCGTACCTGCAGGCGGAACGGGAATCCCCAGCTGTAAGTGAGGTTGTGTGCACTAAGCAGATCCAGAAGTGGTCTTAGGGCTCGTCTCCTCTGAAGGGTGAGGCGAGATAGGTCCGGCAGGATCTGGAGCTTGACCTTTTGGAAGAGAGCTGAGGCGCCGTCTCTGAGCTTTTGCTGGATGGCCTCTTTTTGCACGTAGTGATGGATCCTGCAAATGACGTCCCGGGGACGGTTAGGGTCAGATGATCTGGGCCCCAAAGCTCTGTGAGCCCTATCCAGCTCTATCTCATTAGCAGGGGGAGCATCAAGAATTTTGTTAAACACCCGTTGTAGAACCCATGGGAGATCTCTGGAGTCTACCACCTCAGGAAGGCCTCGGATTCTGAGGTTATTGCGGCGGCCGCGATTCTCGACGTCATCTAATGCTTCTGTGAGATCCCTTGCTGTGGACGGGATCCCGACGTTTGCACTTCTGGACACTGGCTCGCAGGTAACAACCATACCCTATGTACTTTATAAGCGCTACTGGTCTGATGATGAACTCACCCCACAAGACTCCGGCCTTACTATCATTGCGGCCAATGAACTCCCCATTACCCAAGTGGGGTTCAAAGAGGTGACTCTGAAGGTGGGGCGAGTGGAGCTAGAGCATCAAGGACTAATTGTGGTGCAGAATGACCCTAGCGACCGTAACCCAAAAATGGTCCTAGGGACTAATGTTATTGAGAATTGTATGGGAGAAGTATTACATTTGCTGCAACAGCTGTCTGCAACTGCAGGAGTGGGCTGGCAGAGGGCGCTGCAACGTGAAATCCGGGCCCTCCTGCAGCGGCAACAAGTGAACTTGTCTGGTGGAGAGATTGGTGGTTTATGAGTGATGAATGTAGCGCCTCTAGTAGTGCCTCTGCGGAGTGAGATGATGATTTGGTGCAGGGCAGCAGTAGGTACCCGTGGACAGGATTACCCAACAGTGGAGTAGTGGAGCCTCTGCCGTCAGAGCCCTGGCCCACGGTATTGGCAGCCAAGGGAGTAATTGATGTCCGGAAGGGGAGAGTGCCCGTGAGGATGATGAATTGCTGAGAGGAAGAGGTTAAGCTACCCCGTTATGCCACCATTGCTAAGTTGTTCACAGTAGACACCCATGCCATCCAGACAACAGCTTCCACAATCACTGCATCCCAGTCGACCAGTGATAGTCAACCAGAGCAGCTAGAGGAGTGGTGTAGGAACTACATGTAGGCACTGACTCCACACCTACACACCACAAAGGGGTTTACAGGGTAATGCAGGAGTATAAGCAAGTCTTTAGTAAACACCCGTTAGACTTTGGGAGGATCAAGGGGGTCCAACACCATATTCCCACAGGTGCGCATCCACCCATCTAAGAGAGATATAGGCCCATTCCACCTGCACATTACCAATGCGCCAAGGACATGTTGAGGAGCATGAAGGAGGCAGGGGTCATCCGTGATAGCTGTAGCTCCTGGACCCCTCCATTGGTCCTAGTGAAAAAGAAGGACGGCACAATGAGGATGTGTGTGGATTACCGGAAGATCAACCAAATAACTCATAAAGATGCATACCCTCTTCCCCGTATTGAAGAATCCTTGGCTGCCTTGAGGACTGCAAATTACATTTCAACTCTTGACCTTACTAGCGGTTACTGGCAGGTGTCTGTGGCAGAGGAGGACCGGGAGAAGACCACTTTCGCTACCCCGATGGGTCTCTGCGAGTTCAACAGCATGCCCTTTGGGTTGTGTAATGCACCAGGAACCTTCCAGAGGCTGATGGAGTGCTGCTTGGGACATCGCAATTTTGAAACGGTCCTGCTATACTTGGACGATGTCATCGTCTACTCCAAGACGTTTGAAGCACACCTGGAACATCTTGGCGAAGTATTCGAGGCCCTCTCCAGGTATGGCATGAAACTGAAGCCATCCAAGTGCCATCTGCTGAAACCCAAAGTTCAATATCTCGGGCATGTGGTTAATGCAGAAGGTGTAGCACCGGATCCAGAGAAGATTACATCCATTCAGGTCTGGCCAAGACCTACCACTGTCAGAGAAGTGAGGCAATTCCTGGGCCTGATGGGCTATTACCGTCGCTTCATCAAAGGCTACACCAAGATGTCAGCTCCTATGCAAGATCTCCTGGTGGGGCAACCAAAGCATGGGAAGATCTCTAGTTCCCCATTCGTCTGGAATGAGGAACAGGAAGAATCCTTTCAACAGATGAAGTCAGCTCTGACCGGAGAAGAGATTCTGGCCTATCCCAACTACTGTCTTCCGTTTATCTTATACACTGATGCCAGTAACGTGGGCTTGGGTGCTGTCCTGTCTCAGATACAGAATGGCAAGGAGAAGGTAATAGCCTATGCAAGCAGGAAGCTCCGCCCCACGGAAAGGAATCCTGAGAATTATAGTTCCTTTAAGCTGGAGTTCCTGGCCCTCGTCTGGGCAGTGACCGAGAGGTTCAAGCATTACCTCGCTTCTGCAAAATTCACTGCATACACGGACAACAATCCCCTGACCCACCTTGACACAGCATAGCTTGGAGCCCTGGAACAACGCTGGGTAGCTCGGCTGGCGAACTACGATTTCACTATAAAATACAGTGCCAGCCAAAAGAATACCAATGCAGATGCGTTATCCAGGATGCCGCACTTACCTAACGACAGGGCGGATGAAGATGAGTTGGAAGAGATTGAATTGTCTGCGTTCCATCAACCTGACAGTCTGGAAGATACCAGACCATACAGTGGTCAGCAGAAGGCAGCCTTCAACCCATTGCTCCACCATGGGTGGCAAGAAGCTCAAGATAATGATCCGGCAGTCAGGCTGGTGAAGGAGATGATTTCCCAAGCTGATGCCAGATTGGGGCCCACTGCCCCAGCAGAAATCCAGAGGCTTTGGAAGGAGAGGAGCTGGCTGTATCTGCAACAAGGCTAACTGTATAGAGGACTCATTAACCCCAAGATGCATGAGAGGATCTGTCAGATTGTGGTGCCACAGACATACGTACCCGTGGTCCTAGAGGCTTATCATGATGGAGCTGGACACTTCCGCTGGAAGAAGTTGGAAATGCTGCTGAGAGAGCGCTTTTATTGGGCTGGGATGAGAGAATCCATTAAAGCATGGTGTAGGGATTGTGGTCCCTGCGTGCTAAGAAGAAAGGAAGGCACCAGCCAGAAAGCCCCGTTACAGCCAATTGTCACCCACCAGCTGCTGGAGCGCATTGCTCTGGATCATGTGAAGCTCACACCAAGCAGGAGCAGATATGCCTTTGCTCTCACGATAGTGGATCACTACTCAAGGTTCATGGGGTTGGTACCCGTCAAGGATCTGACAGCTCGCATGGCAGCAAGGGTCTTTCAGGCATATTTCTACCGGCCACACGGCTACCCAGAGAAGATGCTTACTGACCAAGGTCCTGCCTTTGAAGCCGAGATCTTTCAGGAGTTCTGCAGTTAGTATGGGTGCAAGAAAATCCGTACCACGCCATATCATGCCCAAACTAACGGGATGTGTGAGAAGATGAACCATTTGGTCTTCAACCTGCTCAAGACCTTACCCCTAGAAGAGTGGACCTGTGGCTTGAAAGACTGCTTGATCTTGTGGACATGTCTAACAACATCCCTAGCAGTTCCACCAAGTGTGCACCAGCGTACCTGATGAGGGCGAGGCCTGGAAGGTTGCCGGTGGATGTGGACATGGCTATAGAGGTTCCTGAGACCATTTCCCCAACCACGGACTGGGGTACAAAACGCCAGATGCAGTTACGGCAAATCCAAGAGTACCTGGAGAGGAATCTGAGCCAGAGCTGAAGATAGTGGAGGAAGGTCCTATTCCCACTCCAGGCACAGAGAAGGAAAAAGAGGTGATCCACACCATCATGGGAGACTTCCCAGCTGGTTGGCCCATGGAGAGTGGAGCGGTGATTGTTCCCGTTATAATGTTCCCACAATCCATGGAAGAAGATACAGAGCCAGAAGGGTCTATCAGTACCGCACCAACACCTGCACCCAGGGATGCACCAACACTTACACCACGCCCCCGTAGTCCCTACCAGCTGTGCCAGACCTTAGGAGTGAGGGACCCGTACATCACTCTATCCCACTGAACCTAGGTGAACCCGTCGGGCTAAGAAGGTCCACACACCCTAACCTAGGTCAGCCACCACTCAGGTACAGGGAAACTAGTCTGTAGTGAGTGGTGTCCATATGTTGTGTATATAAGCAAATGCCAATCAACCGTGTACCTAACCAAATTTTGTTAGAGTTAACCCCGTTTTTTGCCGTTTAATCATGGACCACGACCTCAGGACTGGTGAGGTCACCCCAAAAACATTCTTGGGGCTTGTAAATACCCCTACCTACTTTCTTGTTTATTTTTCACCACCTACACTGCCTCTGGAGAGGTAGATTGGAGGAAGGGCCTGCGGTGGAGTAGGCCGAGGCCCAGCCACTACTGAAACTGGTGGCTAACCTCCAGGCCAGGGGTCCCCCAGACTTGGGGCCCTTGAGATGGACTGCCGGTAAGGAACGTTTTACCTGGCCCGTGTACGAGTTACCCAAAACTCCTGTGGACTGGGGAAAAGGGGTGCCCACCATTCTTAGCAGTGGCACCATGGAACGAGGTTGTTTGGGTGGCGGGTGAAGAAAAACGGGAATGTATTTTTTTTATGTATGCAACATTGAAGAAATGTGCCTCCCATAAAGGGAAAAAATGTTTTACCCTGTTTTACTTTTTTCCCGTTTCTTTAGAAAAATAAACGTCAGTGGTCGGGCAGCCCGCAGACGGGCTGTATTCAACCAAGGGGGAATGTGATGCCCTGGCACCGCCAGGTGGTCACAGAAGGTACTACACCCCACACAACACCTTCCCACACCGGGTCCCATCAGACACAAAATCCTAGCCACCCCCCTCAGGGTGGGAAGGACACACTAGTGGGCAGGACCAAGTGGATTAGGAGCACCCACCTATAGGTCTTGAGGATCTGGGGGAGGAAACCAGTCAGTTGAAGTTTGAGTGCAGTCTACTTTGGAGTTCAAGTGTAGTGACAGTCTGAAACAGAGAGGAGTGAAGTGGGTCTGTCAGTGACAGTGACAGACTCTAGAGCAGTCATGGTGAACCTTTCACAGGCCGAGTGCCCAAACTGTAGCCCTAAACCCAATTTTTTTTCCTAAGTGCCAACCAATCCTATTATGTAAATAATTGATTGTAACCTTAAGCTGGGTTCACACTAAGCGACAGCGACAACGACGTCGCTGTTACGTCACCATTTTCTGTGACGTAACAGCGACCTTGTAAGTCGCTGTTATGATCGCTGCTTACTGTCAAACACAGCGACGCAGCAGCGATCATAACGTCGCTGTGCTTCATGTGCAGAGAGCAGAGAGCCGCGCTTAGCACTGGCTCCTTGCTCTCCTAGGTACAGTACACATCGGGTTAATTAACCCGATGTGTACTGCAGCTACATGTCACAGTGCAGAGAGCAGGGAGCCGCGCACACTGCTTAGCGCTGGCTCCTTGCTCTCCTTGCTACAGTATACATCGGGTTAATTACCCGATGTGTACTGCAGCCACATGTGCACAGAGCAGGAGCCGGCACTGGCAGCAAGGGCGGAGGCTGGTAACGAAGGTAAATATCGGGTAACCAGGGAAAGGTCTTCCCTTGGTTACCCGATGTTTACGCTGGTTACAGCTTACCGCAGCTGCCAGACGCCGGCTCCTGCTCCCTGCTCGCTTCATTTCGTCGCTCTCTCGCTGTCACACACAGCGATGTGTGTGTCACAGCGGGAGAGTGACGACCAAAAAATGAAGCTGGACATTCAGCAACGACCGGCGACCTCACAGCAGGGGCCAGGTCGTTGCTGGATGTCACACACAGCGACAGCGACGGGACGTCGCTGCAACGTCACAGAAAATGGTGACGTAGCAGCGACGTCGTTGTCGTTGTCGCTGTGTGTGACACCAGCTTAACCTTTGCAGTCTTCTCTTCTCAGCAGGGGGCATCACGCTCATTCGTGCTTACCACACATTGAAGCTGAGCCCCAGTCTTTTCCGGACACAGCAGTTGGATTGATCTTTCTGGAAAAAATTGCAGTATATTAGACATAGATTTTAGCATAGCATGCAATCAGAGGTCACCCTGTAATCCACATCTACATTTCAAAGTCTGAACATCTTGAAATCCCATGAAGACGTACGAGGTGCTCCCCTCCCCCTTCATTGTGTAGTTATGTCCCCCTTCCTGGCCACTTCCTGGTAAACATGTCCCCCATCCTGATATATATTTCCTACATTCTGGTATATTTGTCCCCATCATGGCCCATCCTGGTAAATATACCTCATCCTGGTAAATGTCCTCCATCCTGGTAAATGTACCCCATTCTGGCATGTTCCCCCATGCTGGTAAATGTACCCCATCCTGACATATTGCCCATCGTTGTAAATGTTCCCCCATCCCGGCATGTACCCCATTCCTGGTAAATGTCCTCCATCCTGGTAAATGTTCCCAATCCTGGTTAATTTACCCCCATCCAGGTAAATGTCCCCCTTCCTAGCATGTACCCCCATCCTGGTAAATGTCCACCTTCCTGGCATGTTCCCCTTCCTGGTAAATGTACCCTATCATGGCATGTTTCCTCCATCCTGGCATGTATGTTTTCCCCATCCTGGCATGCATGTTTCCTCCATCCTGGCATACATGTTTCCTCCATCCTGGCATGCATGTTTTCCCCATCCTGGCATGCATGTTTCCCCATCCTGGCATGCATGTTTCCCCATCCTGGCATGCATGTTTCCTCCATCTTGGCATGCATGTTTCCCCATCCTGCCATGCATGTTTCCTCCATCTTGGCATGCATGTTTCCCCATCCTGCCATGCATGTTTCCTCCATCTTGGCATGCAAGTTTCCCCCATCCCGCCATGCATGTTTGCTCCATCTTGGCATGCAAGTTTTCCATCCAGCCATGCATGTTTCCTCCATCCTGGCATGTATGTTTTCTCCATCCTGGCATGCATGTCTCCCCATCCTGCCATGCATGTTTCCTCCATCTTGGCATGCATGTTGCCCCATCCTGCCATGCATGTTTCCCCATCCTGCCATGCATGTTTCCCCATCCTGCCATGCATGTTTTCCCCATCCTGGAATGCATGTTTCCCCCCCCCATGCTGGCATGTATGTGTCCCCCCCAATGCTGTCATGTATGGGTCCCCCCCATGCTGGCATGTGTGTTTCTCCCCCACCCCATGCTATCATGTGTGTCCCCCCCTCCATGCTGGCATGTGTGTTCCTCCCCCCCATGCTGGCATGTGTGTTCTCCCCCCCATGCTGGCATGTGTGTTGTCCCCCACCCCATGCTGGCATGTGTGTTCTCCCCCACCCCATGCTGGCATGTGCATTCTCCCCCACCCCATGCTGGCATGTGCGTTCTCCCCCACCCCATGCTGGCATGTACGTTCTCCCCCACCACATGCTGGCATGTGCGTTCTCCCCCACCCCATGCTGGCGCTGGCACTGGCCCCCCCATCCCCACCTTGGCACAGCCGCACACGAGTTATAAAAAACAAAACACAACTCACCTTGTGAGGGTTGTCTCATCCGGGTGTGGGGCCTGAGTACACCCGGACACGGCAGCCAGCCACTGACACCTTGGTTTACCAACAGACTTGTGTGCAGTTATTCAACAATGAGTACACCAACACTCCTCGATCCAGCCCAGTGCGCCACCTCCGGCCTACATCACTCCCCGTGTTCTGGGCACTGAGCCCCGGGGCATCCACCCCTACCAACGGAGGGGTTAACATCCAGCTCCCATCCCATCGCCCCTGGGTGCCTCCCAACCGCAGCAGTGGTATTCCACATAACCACACACCGTGGGTGACGTCACGAAGTATCTACAGCAATCCCCGTACTTATACGTCCCTTTTTATTTGAGTGTCCTTGCGACCCCCGGGTCCGGAGACCCCTCGTGCCACTGCGGATCTGGATCCGAGCAGCCCAACTGCTTATTTGGGGGCGGCACAGGCTCACGACTCGAGAATTAAAAGTTGAAATTGAAATAGATATTGCAACAGAACCAAGATGACTACATAGATATGGGAACTGCAAGGAGCTTACTACAGAGGTAAGGGAGCAGAACCAAACTTACTACAGAGATAAGGGTGCTGTACTGAGCTTACTATAGAGATAAGGGTGCAGAACCAAGCTTACTACAGAGATAAGGGAGCAGAACTGAGCTTACTACAGAGATAAGGGAGCAGACCCGAGCTTACTACCAAGATATGGGTGCAGAAAAGAGCTTACTACAGAGATAAGGGTGCAGAACAGAGATTACTACAGAGATAAGGGAGCAAAACCAAGCTTACTACAGAGATAAGAGTGCAGAACCGAGCTTACTACAGAGATAAGGGAGCAGAACCAAGCTTACTACAGAGATAAGGGTGCAGAACCGAGCTTACTACAGAGATAAGGGTGCAGAACAGAGCTTACTACAGAGATAAGGGAGCAGAACCGAGCTTACTACAGAGATAAGGGAGCAGAACTGAGCTTACTACAGAAATAAGGGTGCAGAACCAAGCTTACTACAGAGATAAGGGAGCAGAACCGAGCTTACTACAGAGATAAGGGTGCAGAACGGAGCTTACTACAGAGATAAGGGAGCAGAACTGAGCTTACTACAGAAATAAGGGTGCAGAACCAAGCTTACTACAGAGATAAGGGTGCTGAACCAAGCCTACTACAGAGATAAGGGAGCAGAACCAAGCTTACTACAGAGATAAGGGAGCAGAACTGAGCTTACTACAGAGATAAGGGAGCAGAACCGAGATTACTACAGAGATAAGGGAGCAGAACCGAGCTTACTACAGAGATAAGGGTGCAGAACCGAGCTTACTACAGAGATAAGGGAGCAGAACTAAGCTTACTACAGCTCCATCAACAGACCCCCTCTTTTTTTCATGCTAAAGTTAGACCCAAATCAAAATTTTACCCTACAGGTAGCAAAGGTCACCACATCAAGACCTTTAGCGACCTTATACTGACAGATCTAAAAGAGGTTATGAATAGTAAAAGGTGCCTACAGCACAATCTTTCCAAGAAAGAGAGAATAGCATTAAAAAAATTTAAACGTAAATCAGGAGATTGTCATCAGATCTGCCGGTAAGGGAGGAGGCATAGTAATCCAAGACAGAGGGGAATATATAAGTGAAGCCCTAAGGATACTATCTGACCCTACCTACTATCATATAGTGGAATGGACTGATTATGAGATAGCCATGGTAGCCTATAAAGACATGATACAAAGAGCCATTGATAATAACATATTTGATCAGTCAGAAAGAAAGTTTTTGCAAATAAATAATTTTAATATGGCGTTCTTTTATGATTCAATAATTTTTATTAGGTTTTCAAAGTTTATACATAAAACAGTTCTAACAAAAACAATAAAACAGAATGTGCTGTATAGCATTACTTCATGCTATATCAAACAAATAATATACAGTAGACATATACAAAAGGAGAAACAAAACAAATAACATTGGTAAAAACTATGACATACAGTCAGATTAAAAATTTACAACGTATGATTTTCAAATAAAATATGTCAGGAGATGGATGTAAACAAATAATTTTCTTATTAAACTAATTGAATAAGTATCGTGTATTACGTTTATACAAGAATTAGAACTAGATTAGATTTAAAATTTTATGTATTGTTGTTAATAAAGTCAGTCCATGGGTCCCATTTTTTATGAAATCTGTTCCAAGAGTTATTAATTAGAGCATGCTTCTCTTCATAGAACTTATGAAGGGATATTTTTTCTATTAGATCGTAAATATCTGGAATTTTATTGGATTTCCAACGTGCTGCCAATTCGACTTTGGTAAGTAGAAGGATATGAATTACGATGGCCCTGTATTTTATGTTTATTGTATCCGAATCTATCAATAAGAGAGCTAATTGTGGGGTTAGACTTATTTTTGAGTGCATTATCAGATTTATTATTTTAGACACTTTCTGCTATAAGCTTCTGATTCTAGGACAGCTCCAAGAAATATGCACAATGTCACCTTTTGTATCGCAACCTCTCCTGCATGTTGGTTTTTGGCTTGGGAATATTTTAGCTCCTTTGTCCAGGTGAAATACTATCTGGTATAAATCTTATAATAAGCTTCATGTAATGTAGCGCAGATATTGGAAAGGTATGTGTTTTTAAGGACTTTATCCCATTGGACTTGGGTGAATTCTACTTTCAAGTCCTTTTCCCAACTGGATATGTGTATCAATTTTCTTGTGGTGAGTTCAGAATTGTAGGCATGATAGATGTTCTTATGACTCCATATTAGTTTATTATTTTTGTTGTTTATCAATTTAAGTATAAATTTGTTTATTTTACATTTGGGTTCTATAAGTTTCCGGATGGTTTTCCTTATTTCTAGGAAGAAATACAGATCTTTATCTGGTATATTATTTTGTAGTTTAAGTTGTAAGAATGAGGTGAAATTTGCACCATCGTATATATTTTTTATGTATTTTATCCCTGACTGGATCCATCTATCTACTGTCTCCGTATTGTTTGACAAATCTATATTTTTTATCTCTGTATTTTTAAAGACTTCAAAAGTCATTTTGTCTTTGGAGATTCTTGAAATCTTTTCCCAGGAAGTAAATGCAGCATTAACCCCTTCAGCCCCAAGCCTATTTTGACCCTAAAGACCAGGCCATTTATTGCAATTTTGACCAGTGTCACTTTATGAGGTTATAACTCTGGAACGCTTCAACGGATCCCGGTGATTCTGAGTTTGTTTTCTCGTGTCATATTGGGCTTCATGTTAGTGGTAAATTTAGGCCGATATTTTTTGCGTTTCTTTGTGAAAAAAACGGAAATTTCACGAAAATTTTGAAAATTTTGTAATTTTCAAACATTTTAATTTTTATGCTCTAAAACCAACGAGACATATGACACAAAATAATTAATAAATAACATTTCCCACATGTCTACTTTACATCAGAACAATTTGGGGGAAAAAAAAAAAATTAAGGAAGTTATAGAGGTTCAAAGTTTATGAGCAATTTCTCATTTTTACAACAAAATTTACAAAGCCACATTTTTTAGGGACCACATCACATTTGAAGTGATTTTGAGAGGTCTACATGACACAGAACACCCAAAAGTGACACCATTCCAAAAACAGCACCCCTCAGGCTACTCAAAACCACATTCAAGAAGGTTATTAACCCTTCAGGTGCTTCACAGTAACTAAAGCAATGTGGAAGGAAAAAATGAATATTTTACTTTTTGCAACAAAAATGTTAATTTAGCCTCAAATATTGCATATTCACAAGGGTAGTAGGATTAAATGAACCCCCAAAATTTGTTGGGCAATTTCTTCTGAGCACGCAGATACCTCATATGTGGTGAAAAAACACTGTTTGGGCGCACGACGGGACTCAGAAGGGAAGGAGCGCCATTTGACTTTTTGAACAGAAAATTAGCTAGAATCGTTAGCCGCACCATGTTGCGTTTGGAGAGCCCCTGAGGTGCCGAAACAGTGGAGCTCCCCCATATGTGGCCCCATTTTGGAAACTAGACACCTCATGGCATTTATCTAGATGTTTATTGAGCAATAGAGTTGAGCCGTGCAAATAAAAAAAAAAATTTTACCACAAAATTGTTACTTCAACCAGGTAGCTTTTTTTTCACAAGGGTATCAGGAAAAATTGCACCATAAAATGTATTGTGCAATTTCTCCTGAGTACACAGACACCTCATATGTGGTGGAAATCAAATGTTTGGGTTCACAGCAGGGCTCAGAATGCAAGGAGCGTCATTTGACTTTTCAAACGCAAAATTGTCTGGGATAATTAGCGTATTCCATGTTTTGTTTGGAGACTCCCTGAGGTGCCAAAACAGTGGAGCTCCCCCACATGTGACCCCATTTTGGAAACTAGACCCCCATGGCATAGAAAAAAAAATAGGGCGCACGCACAAATGTTCTGCAAAAAAGGGGGGGGGACTAGGTGGGATGGAAAAAAGAAGTCCTGTCCAAAGTCGAGTACGACTGCAGGACGATTGCTGATCAGGCACCTAATTGTACATGTTTTGTTTTGTTTTTTTTATTTGGGGTGCACAAAAAAAGCAAAACCTAGAGCAACAATTATGTACCTGATCAGCCAATCACGTAGCTGATCAGCACTTGGCGGCAGGCAGGTGGGGGAGGAGGGGGGGGGAGGGAGTGGGAGATGCGATTGGGGATAGTTAGAAAAGAGCCACGAACAATACTTACAGGATGGATCAGAACAGCGGCAGATTGACGGGCGGCAGATTGGGCGGCAGCAGATGGGGGGGCAGCGGCATATAAAGGGAGCATCTGTGAATGTGAGACGGCGGCAGCTGGGATAGGGTGGGGGCAGATGGGAGAGGGCGCAGTGAATGCAGGAGCGGCAGAGGATGGGGGAAGGGGAGTGGGAGGTGAGATTGGGGATAGTTACCCTACAGGATGGATCTAGGCAGCAGGATGACAGGAGATGAAGGAGGCAGCAGATCGGGGAGGGTGAGAGGTGGGAGAGGGAGCGCAGCGCAGATCACGGGGGAGACAGGTGAGCAGAGCACAGATCACGGGGGTGAGAGGTGAGAGAGCGCAGATCACGGGGAGACAGGTGAGCAGAGCGCAGATCATGGGGGTGAGAGGTGGAGGGAGAGTGGACAGCAGATCACAGGGGTGACAGGTGAGGGAGCACAGATCACGGGGGTGACAGGTGAGGGAGCACAGATCACGGGGGTGACAGGTGAGGGAGCACAGATCACGGGGGTGACAGGTGAGGGAGCACAGATCACGGGGGTGACAGGTGAGGGAGCACAGATCACGGGGGTGACAGGTGAGAGAGCACAGATCACGGGGGTGACAGGTGAGGGAGCACAGATCACGGCGGTGACAGGTGAGGGAGCACAGATCACGGCGGTGACAGGTGAGGGAGCACAGATCACGGGGGTGACAGGTGAGGGAGCACAGATCACGGCGGTGACAGGTGAGGGAGCACAGATCACGGGGGTGACAGGTGAGGGAGCACACATCACGGGGTGACAGGTGAGGGAGCACACATCACAGGGGTGACAGGTGAGGGAGCAAACATCACGGGGGTGACAGGTGAGGGAGCACAGATCACGGCGGTGACAGGTGAGGGAGCACAGATCACGGGGGTGACAGGTGAGGGAGCACAGATCACGGGGGTGACAGGTGAGGGTGCACAGATCACGGTGGTGACAGAGGAGGGAGCGCACATCACGGGGGTGACAGGGGAGGGAGCGCACATCACGGGGATGACAGGGGAGGGAGCGCACATCACGGGGGTGACAGGGGAGGGAGCGCACAT
Source organism: Anomaloglossus baeobatrachus (assembly GCF_048569485.1). NCBI lineage: Eukaryota > Metazoa > Chordata > Amphibia > Anura > Aromobatidae > Anomaloglossus > Anomaloglossus baeobatrachus. The sequence continues at coordinate 25,131 of NW_027442252.1, forward strand.
CACGGGGGTGACAGGGGGGGAGCACACATCACGGGGGTGACAGAGGAGGGAGCACACATCACGGCGGTGACAGGTGTGGGAGCACACATCACGTCGGTGACAGGTGAGGGAGCACAGATCACGGGGGTGACAGGGGAGGGAGCACACATCACGGGGGTGACAGGGGAGGGAGCACACATCACGGCGGTGACAGGTGTGGGAGCACACATCACGGCGGTGACAGGTGTGGGAGCACACATCACGGCGGTGACAGGTGAGGGAGCACACATCACGGGGATGACAGGGGAGGGAGCACACATCACGGTGGTGACAGGTGTGGGAGCACACATCACGGGGGTGACAGGTGAGGGAGCACACATCACGGGGGTGACAGGGGAGGGAGCACACATCACGGCGGTGACAGGTGAGGGAGCACACATCACGGGGGTGACAGGGGAGGGAGCACAGATCACGGGGGTGACGGGAGGGGGCGGGTAGCTGACCACGGGGGTGAGAGATGGGGGGAGCATACAGCACATCACGTAGGGGAGGGGGCGAGCAGCACATAACGTAGGGGAGGGGGCGAGCAGCACATCACGGAGGGGAGGGGCGGGCACCGATCATGAGGAGGAGGGGCCGGACAGCAGATCGGAGGGAGCGGTGGCACTATGACAGATGGAGGAGGACAGGGATCGCGCAGCACATCACGGAGGTGAGGGGGCGGGCACCGATCACGAGGGGTGAGGGGCCGGGCAGCAGATCGGGGGGAGCGGTGGCACTGTGGCAGATGGAGGGCGGCGGCAGCGGATCGGGAGGTGTGGGGGTGAGGGTGCGGCCAGCAGATACGAGGGGTGGGGGTGCGGGCAGGAGATCGGGGAGATAGGTGGCAGATCGTGGAGGGCAGCGGATCGGGAGGCTTTTCGACGGTTTCATACAGTGCAATGGCAGCGCGGCAACTTCCGGGTCCCATACTCCGGTCTCATAATAGCATGGGACCGGAGCTTGTCGCCCTGCCATTGCACTGTGTACACTCACTGTGCTGGCGTGCTGCAAGGACGACAAGTGAAGCTGATGGGGGCGGTCACCGGCAACAGGTCCACTGTGATTGGAGAAATCGGTCACAAGGCCAATCTTTCCAATCAGAGCTACTGGAGCTGGGGGAGGGTGATCCAGTGAGGTCACCCAGCTCCAGCCAATGGCCAGTGCTACAGCTGCACTGGCCAGGGCTGGATTTCAATGTTTCAGTCACTTTAAATGGTTGGAACATTACAGTGGCTGTGATTGGTTAAGCGGCGTTCTTCAGCCAATCACAGCCTCCGTAGGTCCGGGGAGGAGGCACCACCCCTCCTGAGGTCAGGAACAGGTCCCCTCCTCCCCGAATCTGCGGTTTATGTTAACATATTGCAGTCACCGGAGGCTCCGGTGCCGCGATTCCGCCATGACGGAAAGATCCGTCCTTGGTCGTTAAGGCCCAGGGCACAAGGACGGATCTTTCTGTCCATGGTCGTGAAGGGGTTAATAGTGCTGCTATCATAGGTATTGGATTTTCGGCCTCCAGAGCTTAGTAACTGTTCCAATAAAGGAGAGCGGAAAGAATTATTTCCTAATAATATTAGTTCCAGGTTAACCCAAGTTGGAGTATTTTTATTTTTTAATAACCAATTGTTGGTTTGTTTTAATAAATTTGAGTAATAATATGCTTGTATATTAGGAAGGCCATATCCTCCATTAATTTTATTTTTAATAATGTATTTTTGGCCACCCTTGCTTTACTATTATTCCAGACATATTTGTTGATCGATTTTTGCAATTTCACTAGGAATTCGTCTGGGATGATGATAGGTAGACATCTAATTGTATATAAAATTTTGGGTAGAATAAACATCTTAGCTACCAATATTCTACCAAGCCATGTCGTTTCGGTTTTGTTGTATGTTGCAAAGTCTTTTTCAATCTGAGTTGTGAGTTTATTCATGTTGAGGATTAAGGTGCTTTTAATATCTTTTGTGAAAGTAATACCTAAGTATTCAATAGCGTCTGTAACCCATTCATAATTAACATTATTTCTAAGATTTTCTTGTGCTGTTGGGATGAGGTTAAGAGCTAGCATTTTTGACTTTTTCTCATTAATTTTAAAGTTTGAAACAATGGAGAATTCTTTCAAAATGTTGTTGGTCTCCTTGATGGAGTTTAATGGGTCGCTAAGAGTCATAATTACACCGTCCGCAAAAAGACTTATTTTAAAGTTTTCTTTGCCTATGGAAATACCTTTAATTTTTTCATTTGACCTGATACATTCTGCCAAAGGTTCCATAATAAGGGCAAAAAGTAGCGGTGATAATGGACATCCCTGCCGAGTTCCATTGGTTATCATAAAAGATTTCGAAGAGTGGTTGTCTGATTTAATTGTGACTGAGGGGCAGGAATATAGCGCCATGATGGAGTTAATGGATGTGTTGTCAAAGCCAAATTTTTTCAGGGTGTTTTCCAAGAATTCCCACCCCACTCTATCAAATGCTTTCTCAGCGTCAAGTGATAAAAGTAGGGTGGGTGTTCTAGATTTTTTAGCGTATTCAAGAATGTTTAGTAATCTTCTAGTACCGTCTGATGGTTGTCTATTTTTAACAAATCCTAATTGGTCTTGATGGATCAATGATGAGAGAATTTCTTTTAATCTTTCGGCTAATATTTTTGAATAAATTTTTACATCTGTATTAATTAGAGAGATGGGTCTATAACTAGTCAATAATTCAGGGTCACTATTTGGTTTAGGGATGAGGGTTATATTTGCCTGGAGCATTTCTGCAGGGAATTCTCTGGTGGAAGCTGCGTGATTAAAAATTATACAGAGGTGAGGTACAAGTAATTGGGAAAAAGTCTTGTAAAATTCATTAGAAAACCCATCTGGCCCTGGGGACTTGTTTATTTTTAGGTTTTTAATTGTTTGTAAAATTTTGGAGTCGGTAAATGGACGATTTAAAATATTTAGTTGATGCTCATTTAGTTTAAGAAGATGGATTTTGTCCAAGAAGTTATTCATTTTGTTGAGGTTATCATTCTGGTCAGAAGGAGTGGAATTGAGGTTATATAGTTTTTTTAAATTACTCACAAATGCTTCTACGATGTCTTTTGGATGGGTATAATAATGGCCATCTGGGTGTTTTATCTTGTGTATCCTATTCCTAATTCTTTTTTGTTTAATTCTACGTGCCATATATTTAGTTGGTTTGTTAACTGATCTATAATGGTTTGTATTTAATATTCTCACATATTTATCATAGTCAGCCAGAAGTAAGTCTCTCAGTTGTATACGCAATTTTATAATGTTGACATGTATTTGTTGGCTGGGCTGGTGTAGTCTTTGCTGTTCTTTTTCTTTTTCTTTTATTTTTTCTTGTATTTTAGACAGATCTGAATTCCTTTGTTTTTTCAGTCTTGAAGAAATTTGAATCAATGCCTCTTTGTACCGCCTTGTTGGCATTCCAAACTGAAAAAGGATTCATAGTTTCTGAGGCGTTTTCGGAGAAATAATTTTTTAAAGATTTTTCAATTTCTTGTTGAAAGTTTGGGTGTTGGAAAATTGCTGGGTTATTTTTCCAGGTGAAATTTAATCTGTCTGGGGGGCCTACTTTAATTGTGCAGAATAAGGGAGAGTGGTCTGAGAAAGTTTTATCCTTAATTTCTATTTTAGTTAGTCTGGAGATTGAAAGGGATTCAGTTAAAAGTAAATCTATTCTAGAAAAGGTTTTGTGGGCTGATGAGTAGAAGGTATATTCCTTAGATGTGGTGTTAAGACATCTGAAGGTGTCCAACAGTTTATGAATTTGAAGCCATTTATATAATGATGGGTGATGTTGTCTTGGATTTGCTGTTGAGTCCATCTTAATATCAGGTATCAAGTTAAAATCGCCTATTAAAAAGAGATCTCCTTGTTTGTGCTTCTGAATTTTTTCCATTAGATTATTTAGGAAAGTAATCTGGCCACTGTTTGGGGCATATACATTTACGATAGTACATAGGTGGTCATTAATTTTACCAATAAGGATAAGGTACCGTCCTTCAGGGTCTTGTATTTCAGATATCAAGGAGAACCTAGTTGAGTTACTGATTATCGCAATAACTCCTGCTTTCTTTTTTTCATTAAGGGCTTTGAAAATATTAGTATAATTCTTATTTACAAATTTAGGGTGATTGTTTCTGGCCAATCTTGTTTCTTGAAGACAGATTATATTTGCTTTACAATTTTTGATTTCCTTCCAAATCATGAATCTTCTATTAGGGCTGTTCATACCTTTAACATTTAGTGATAGAATGTTTATGTCCATTTTGGGTTACAGTTGTTTTGGGGTTTAATTATATTTACATGTTATCCATTAAGTGTTGAAATGGGTTACCAAGGTTTTTAGCTGACCTAATATAAAAGATAAATTTCTGTATTGTATACCAATACTAGTACAATGCGAACGCTTAACAAAACTGCTACAGTTAATTTGTAAATATCTGTAAACAAACAGTAATTTTCTAAAGTATCTTACTTCAGATACTTTATTCAAAATTTAAGGGTTCTTAATTCTGTATCTTGTCGTTCAGTGTCTTTACCTATAAGATACTCAAATAACAGAAAAACAAGAAAAAAAATATTGTTCCAACAAAATAAATCTCTGGGAATTGCCTTTTGTCAGACACTTCCCTCTTGAGGCACTAGTCTATTGCTGTAAAGACTTTAATATAGTACTTTATCTCCAAGTACTAATTGTAGTTTTGTGAAAAATAAAAGGTTATATATAAAATGAAACAACAAATTATGTTACCGTGAGTCACTCATCATGTGAAAATTGGGAAAGACATGTATAACGTTTGCATTATAACCATAACATGAATAGATAAGCTTGTATTATATTTTTAAAGCACAAGATCTCTTGATGAGAAAATAACAGGCCCATCAAAATAAATCAAAGAATTTTTTCAGGGCCAAGTCTATGTTGGTCTACATCGTGGATCTGAGTGAGGGGCTTCTCGTTCCTCAAGGGAGCTGACAAAGCGGTGGTCATCTTCAGGAATTGTAATGGGTACTATTTTCCCTCTGAATGAGATCAATAATTTAGTGGGAAAGACCCATCTGTACTGGATTCCATTATCCTGGCAGAAGCTAGTGGTTAAATTGAAAGATTTGCGCATTGCCATGGTCTCTTTGGAGAGGTCAGTGAATACTCTTATTAGCTCAAAGGGCTTCGGGAGATTTTTCATTTTTCTTAATTTTTGCATAAACTCCTCCTTTATATGGTGTGAGATAGCGGGGCCATTGATACGTGACGGACGGTACGTATCTCCCAGAATGCGCACAGAAACATATTAGAGCCCTACATAGTGGTCAGTCCGGAAACCTCCAGGCCGGGTTATGCAGGTGGCTCATGTCCACAGTTCTCATTTAAAAGCTCTTTGTAAAGGCCTGGGTGGGGCAGAGCGTGTTGTGTAAGCTGCAGAGCAGGAAACTGAAGAGAGTTCAGGCCTGTGTGGAACTATAACACAGGTCTGTGGACCCCCGGGAATAGCAAAACGGAATATAGTAAGACCGTCTCCTACGGCAAGCCGTGCCTGTGTGACGGGGAACCATATGGACTGTGAGTACCCGGCTGTGTTCCGGATGACTTTTCCTGTACAGCAACGACAATAAAACTGTTTGGATCAGACTGTTTTGGGTCACTGCCTCATTGTCGTCCTGGGGTACCCCCACCCCGCTACATTATGTTGGAGAATGCGGGCATCGATCCCGCTACCTCTCACACCCCAGAACTCCTACTTCGACCTCAGCTGGGAGGATGCCCTGGACTACAAGAAATTGAAAGGTGAGATCCTTGCACATCTGGGGGTCAATACCTACGTGAGGGCTCAGCGAGTGTTTTCATGGGCCTATGTGGAGACCTGTCCAGCCAGGTCTCAGGCATATGACTTACTACAACTGGTTAAAAAGTGGTTACAGCCGGAGGTGTTGTCTCCAGCCCAGATGGTGGAAAGGGTGGTGGTCGACCGGTTGGTGTGGACTTTGCCAGTCGCTATTCAACGTTGGGTGGGGCAAGGAGACCCGGGTAACCTGGACCAGGTGGTGAGTTTAGTTGAGCGATATACCGCCACACAGGACTTTATACGAGACTCTGCCACAGTGCGTCAAGCCCGGCGGCCACAGGACCCTGGCCGAGAGACACGTACGGCACTGGTGAACAACAAAAACAAAGCCCATATTGAGGGGGCAACCCACACTGAGAGCGGCAAAAGACTAGTTCCCCCAGGAATAGTAATAAAAACTGGTGGGGCCACCGCTATGAAGTGCTGGAGATGTCAAGGGCCCGGCCATATCGCCGCTTATTGCCCGTTGATTACGGAGTCCATGGATTGTGGGTACACCCGCCGAATGTCTATGTATGCTAATACGGTGTATGCTGCACGCCCTATTCTTGAACCTCCTCTATGTCATGTGTATGTAAATGGACATCGGGCAGAGGCCCTTTTGGACTCAGGCAGTATAGTGACCCTCGTTCATGGGTCGCTGATCTCGGGGTCGGAGTCCACGGAGAGGGAGGTTGGGATTGTGTGTATACATGGTGAACTCCGCAAATATCCAACAGCAGAGGTATGCCTCTCCACTTCGTGCGGGGACGTGACGCATGTGGTAGGAGTGGTGAAAACCCTACCATATGGGGTAGTAATGGGAAGGGATTTTCCGTTGTTTTGGTACCTGGGGGATAGAAATAATACCTTTTCCAAAGCAAAAATAAATCTGGGTGCGGAGCCCGATGATCCCGAGTCGGTGATACCTGCTGTAGGGATCGCCGACCTTGGGACAGGGGGAGACCCTGACAGGGGTCCACTAGAGGTGTTGGCAGGGGAAAGTGAAGAGACTGTAGCGATCCCGGAGCTGGAAACATCCCGGGAGGACTTCAGGATGGCCCTGCTAAGGGATCCTACTCTCTCCCAGGCGTGGGAGAATGTAAAAGAGGTGAATGGGGTGGCCCAACAACCAGGGGCAGAAGTTGTCTTTCCCCGCATGGCGGTTTATAATGATTTACTCTACTGAATAGACAAAAGCAGGGAAGAGATAGTAGAACAACTGGTCGTGCCACAAACCCATCGTCAGGCAGTGCTTAACATGGCTCACACACACCCCCTGGGGGGACACTTAGGGGCTACCAAGACACAAGAGCGTATTTTACGGAGGTTCTTTTGGCCAGGAGTGTACGCAGATGTACGGAAATTCTGTGAATCCTGCCCGGACTGCCAACTGACCTCGCCCATTGCGAGTTTCCGGAGTCCATTGGTGCCTCTTCCAATTATAGAGGAACCTTTTGAACGGATCGCAATGGATCTGGTAGGGCCCCTGGTAAAATCCGCACGCGGTCACCAACACATATTGGTGGTTGTGGATTACGCCACACGCTATCCAGAGGCCATTCCGCTGCGCCATACCTCCGCGAAGCTTATTGCTCGGGAGTTATTTGCCATATTTTGTCGTCTTGGGTTACCAAAGGAGATCCTTACTGACCAGGGGACCCTGTTTATGTCCAAGGTGACAAAAGAATTATGTAAACTGTTGAAAATAAAGCACCTGCGCACATCGGTGTACCATCCGCAAACCGATGGGCTGGTCGAGCGGTGCAACAAAACCCTTAAGTCCATGCTTAAAAAAGTGGTTGCCAAGGACTGGGACATGCTGTTGCCCTATCTTATGTTTGCGCTCCGAGAGGTGCCGCAGGCATCCACGGGTTTTTCGCCATTCGAGTTGCTTTATGGCAGACACCCTAGGGGCTTGCTGGACGTAGCCAAGGAAACATGGGAACAGGAGCCCACCCCATATAAAAGTGTGATTGAACATGTGGCTCTAATGCAAGACCGCATCGCAGCGGTTTTGCCTATTGTAAAAGAACATCTAACGAGGGCACAAGGGGCGCAAAGGCGCACTTATAACACACGAGCCACCATCAGATCTTTTGATGTAGGGGATCGGGTCTTGGTTTTGGTGCCCACGGCCGAGAGTAAACTGTTGGCCAAATGGCAGGGGCCGTGTGAGGTTCGGGAAAAGGTGGGGGAGGTGAACTACCGAATATACCAGCCGGGGAGGAGGAAGCCGGAACAACTGTATCATATTAACTTGCTTAAAGCCTGGAAAGACCGTGACTGTATGGTGACGGGAGTAACACCGGTGGGTCCTGGAGGGAACCTGTAGTGCCACCCATCCTGGGAACAGAAGGGAGTGTACACTTAGGCGACACCCTCACTAAACTGCAGCGTCGGGAGGTTCGGAAGTTGGTACAGCAGAACTCGGATGTGTTTTCCGAGATACCCGGCCGTACTTCGGTTATCCAACATGACATTGTCACCGAGCCTCGAGTAAAGGTGCGTATTAAACCGTACCGAGTGCCTGAGGCCCGGAGACAAGCCATTGCAGCAGAGGTGAAACAGATGGTTACCCTAGGGGTGATCGAGGAATCAAAGAGTGACTGGGCTAGTCCCATTGTGCTGATTCCAAAACCCGACGGATCGCTACGTTTCTGCAATGACTTCCGGAGATTGAATGAGGTTTCCAAGTTTGACCTTTACCCTATGCCCCGGGTGGACGAACTTATTGAACGGTTGGGAAAGGCTCAATATTTCACGACGCTTGACCTTACCAAAGGCTATTGGCAGGTGCCGCTGACAGAGTCAGCCAAGGAAAAAACGGCCTTTATTACACCAGAGGGGCTCTATCACTATGTTGTCTTGCCTTTTGGTTTACATGGAGCCCCGGCTACTTTCCAAAGACTGATGGACATAGTGTTGGAACCCCATCAGAAGTACGCATCCGCCTATCTAGACGACATAATTACACACAACCATGGATGTCAATGGACACCCACATATACGAGTGACACGAAAGACAGTAAAAAAGACACCTTTATTAATATTGATTAAAAAAGTTTAAAACAGACAAAAGTTACCGTAAACAGAGAGGGACACAGTCAGGAAAAGTTACCAAAGATTAATGGTTTTTCAGGTGACCAAAATTATACACCTGCACCGGCATACCTGTTAGACTAATTGCAATATCCTGCGCTGCTCATTGGTTATAATGAATCACTACTGAATTGCTGTGCAGATGGAATTCCACCAACCTGCAGAGCATATGTGTGAATATTGATCAACAACCATGTGCAGAACACAGAGTGCAGCAATAAAGTATTCCACCTGCAGTGAAGATCCACTTACTGCCCCTCACCCATCCAGATCCACACATTGTCCGTGCATGGCATATATATGAATCATGCCAATATCAGTCACACCCCTAAGTGGGGCAACCTTCCAAGTTGGAACTGTCTATGCGATATAACGTTCACCAAAACAAGTAAGGTGAACAAAAATACAGCTTAATAAAGCATAATACATGCCAGGCACAAGCAACTGAGTAGATACCAAGGGGGGAAGGGGGAGTGGTAATGCAGGCAGACTTAAACAGGCAAGACGGTAAATAACAGGTACATTGAAAATGGAAATAACAAATTACATCACCTGAAAATATCCTGCCGCGGCCCTCACACTCCGACACGTGTTTCGCAGTTGCTTTAGGACATGAGGTTGGTAACTATCTAGACGACATCATCATCTTCAGTTCCGATTGGCAGACCCACTTGTCCCAGGTCCAGGCCGTCGTTAACTCCCTGCGGGCGGCAGGGTTGACTGCAAACCCAAAGAAATGTGCAATCGGTCAGGAGGAAGCCCGCTATTTGGGGTACGTGATTGGCCGCGGGGTGATCAAACCTCAAGTAAATAAAATAGAGGCCATCCAAAAGTGGCCCAGACCAGTGTCCACTAAACAGGTGAGAGCGTTCCTCGGCATTGTCGGGTATTACCGGCGGTTTATACCGGACTTTGCTGGGAGAACAGCAGCTTTGACCGATCTGCTGAAGGGGAAAAAGGCGGCTATGGTACGCTGGACCCCTCAGGCTGAGGAAGCGTTTCAGTCCATGAAGACTGCCTTGTGTGGTCAACCTGTCCTCATTAGCCCCGATTTCAGTAACACCTTCCTGGTACAAACAGATGCCTCCGAGGTGGGTCTGGGTGCCGTACTCTCGCAAGAGGTGAACGGAACTGAGAATCTGGTTACCTATTTGAGCCGGAAACTGCCCCGGCAGAAAAGAATTATAGCGTAGTGGAGAAGGAGTGCTTGGCTATTAAATGGGCCTTGGAGTCCCTGCGCTATTATTTGCTCGGGCGACAGTTTCGGTTGGTAACGGACCACGCGCCCCTCGTCTGGATGAGAAATGCGAAGGAACGGAATGCCCAGGTCACCCGCTGGTTCCTGTCCCTTCAGAATTTCAGTTTTACGGTAGAACATCGGGCCGGTTCGTCCCAGGGCAATGCCGATGCCGTGTCTCGGGCGGCCTGTTTGGGTGCGTCCGTTCATCCCCTCGGGTTTGAACGGAGGGGGGGGGTATGTGAGATAGCGGGGCCATTGATATGTGACGGACGGTACGTATCTCCCAGAATGCGCACAGAAACATATTAGAGCCCTACATAGTGGTCAGTCCGGAAACCTCCAGGCCGGGTTATGCAGGTGGCTCATGTCCACAGTTCTCATTTAAAAGCTCTTTGTAAAGGCCTGGGTGGGGCAGAGCGTGTTGTGTAAGCTGCAGAGCAGGAAACTGAAGAGAGTTCAGGCCTGTGTGGAACTATAACACAGGTCTGTGGACCCCCGGGAATAGCAAAACGGAATATAGTAAGACCGTCTCCTACGGCAAGCCGTGCCTGTGTGACGGGGAACCATATGGACTGTGAGTACCCGGCTGTGTTCCGGATGACTTTTCCTGTACAGCAAGGACAATAAAACTGTTTGGATCAGACTGTTTTGGGTCACTGCCTCATTGTCGTCCTGGGGGACCCCCACCCCGCTACAATGGAAAAAATGGATTCTTGCTATGGTATCCCTTGGAGTTTCCTCGGAAATATGTCTGGGTCTCGGGAGTCTGTGTATTCTGTCGATAATAAGTTCTAATTCTTTAACAGAAGGTAATACAGCACATATGATGCTTTTCAAGAATTCGGAAAGTCCTTTCGGGGGTACGGATTCTGGGATGCCTCTTATCTTGACATTGTTTCTACGATTTCGATCTTCCATATCCGCAATCTTGGCTCTTAATTGGCGGATTTCGTTCTTCATTGTTGCTTGCTCCAAGTCTACTGATTGGCTGTTATCCTCAATTTTTTTTATTCTATCTTCATGCTCTGAGAACCTGTTGTTGTTAGAGTCAATGCTGGCTTGCAAAAGCTTGTTTTGATTCTGAAACAGAATATTACATTTTTCGAACATTGTTGCCATTGCGCTTTTCACAAAATTTTCATAGGCGTTTTTATCAGACGAAGCGATATCCTCAAAGTTGATGACATGATTTATTGTATTGCCATTATTATCGTCTGAATGTTCCATTCTAATCTTGTTTTTTGCTGGACTCTGTGTTGGGGATGACTCCGAATCTGATTTATATTCGCCATCCGAATGGGGGTTAGCTATCCTTGATCTGTCCGAATCGGGTTCCTTTCTTTTTTGAGTTTGGTATGTGATGTCCATTGTGCTATCTTCTAAATCTCTTTAGAGCAGGAAAATCACTGTCTGTATAGGGAGAAACTGAGACGGCCTTGATATGTTGAGACACATTGGGAGAGCTAATGCTTCTTGCAGTGTCATGGAGTTGAGTGACTAGTGATACCAGTTTTATCTCCTTTTGTGGTGCAGATTTGCTGCTTGATTGTGCAGATGGTTTCAGTGGGGATTTAGTAGTGTTCTATTTGGTTTGTTGTGTACTTCTTTCCATTTTGCTATTTGTAGTTGGAGTTGGTTTTGACATTTTGTGCTGGTGTAATTACAGTTATAGTATTTGACTACTGTTAGCAATGTTTATTTTAGTCTTGACGGTTCAGTAGCTGAGACCTCTGATTAACTTCAACCTTATGGGAATATGCAGAAATGTCTGTTATTTGTTAATCTTACAAGGAATATGCACTTGTCAGGGCTTTGTTGTTGAATAGGCTATAGACAAGCTGTTTAGGGATCCTGCAGCTCTCCTTGGGTAGTTGTTTTTAACTGAAGTCTGTTATTGATCTTTGTTTATGCTGGTTTGCTGATGCTCACAAATAGTTGGCAGCAAGACCTTTGTCACAGTAGGGTATTATACAGTGAGTTGCAGGCTGAATGCTGCACAGGGTTGCTTTGCAGTACAATAAGTTTTAAAAGCAGTTGTATAGTTTATTATATAGGAGAATCTCCTATTTACAGGGTGATATAAAGTCAGGGCCGCCCTACCTTCACCACTTAAGCTGGTGTCACACACAGCGACAACGACAACGACGTCGCTGCTACGTCACCATTTTCTGTGACGTTGCAGCGACATCCCGTCGCTGTCGCTGTGTGTGACATCCAGCAACGACCTGGCCCCTGCTGTGAGGTCGCCGGTCGTTGCTGAATGTCCAGCTTCATTTTTTGGTCGTCACTCTCCCGCTGTGACACACACATCGCTGTGTGTGACAGCGAGAGAGCGATGAAATGAAGCGAGCAGGAGCCGGCGTCTGGCAGCTGCGGTAAGCTGTAACCAGCGTAAACATCGGGTAACCAAGGGAAGACCTTTCCCTGGTTACCCGATATTTACCTTCGTTACCAGCCTCCGCTCTTGCTGCCAGTGCCGGCTCCTGCTCTGTGCACATGTGGCTGCAGTACACATCAGGTAATTAACCCGATGTATACTGTAGCAAGGAGAGCAAGGAGCCAGCGCTAAGCAGTGCGCGCGGCTCCCTGCTCTCTGCACTGTGACATGTAGCTGCAGCACACATCGGGTTAATTAACCCGATGTGTACTGTACCTAGGAGAGCAAGGAGCCAGCGCTAAGCGCGACTCCCTGCTCTCTGCACATGTAGCACAGCGACGTTATGATCGCTGCTGCTTCTGCTGTGTTTGGCAGCTAAGCAGCGATCATAACAGCGACTTACAAGGTCGCTGTTACGTCACCGAAAATGGTGATGTAACAGCGACGTCGTTGTCGCTGTCGCTTAGTGTGAACCCAGCTTTAGTGGCTTGTTGATTTATTTGTTAATCCCTTTCAAAGATAAAGTTCAGCTCCAGCAAGAATAAAGCTGGGTTTACACACTGCAACATCGCAAAGGACATCGCTGTAACGTCACCAGTTTTGTGACGTAACAGCGACCTCCCTAAGTCTCTGTTGAGTCGCTGGTGAGCTGTCAAACAGGCAAACCTGGCCAACAAGGCAACAGCGATCCGGACCTGCAGAGCGACCTAGCTGGTTGTTGGGGACGTTGATAAGCAGCTTTTTGAAAGGGAAGTTGCTAACAAAGTCGCTGCAAAGTCTTTCACACACTGAAACTTTCTAGCGATGCATGCTGCACAGCGGGAAACAAAGGACCTAGGAATGGTCCTGAATGATTTGTAGCGATCAGCAACTTCACAGCAGGGGCCAGGTCGCTGATGTGTTTCACACACTGCAACATCGCAAACGACATCGCTATTGCGTCACAAAACCGGTGACGTTACAGCGATGTCGTTTGAGATGTTGCAGTGTGTAAACCCAGCTTAAGCAACTTCACCACAGGGGTTAATTAGCATATGCAATGCTGCAGAGATTCTGGCCCTTGCAGTTTGAGAGAAGTGGTGGAGGGGGAGAAATGGAGCTGCGGGGAAAAGGCTCCTGCTCAGCCCAGTTATGTCTCCCACTGTGTTAACAGTTATATCCCCTGAATCAGGCCTAGTGTGATAAATTGTGCCCCCCTGGCCCAGGTTTATATGCACTCACCAGTGCTTGTTCTGTGTCCACTGTTCCTCGGGCCTTCTGTGCTGTGATAGTGCCTGCTATATTCTGTGATATCTCAGGCTAGGAGAGCCCGATTTAGATAATTTTGGTACCGAAATGATCCAGAGAAAGTCCTCTTGTGCACTGTGTTGTTCAATAAATGCTAAGGTCCATCCAAGTTGCTGTATTTTGTAGCTTTGTTGAGTGAAACACAGAGCAGAGTATTTTCACTTCCTCATCACTCTGCAGCCGGCCACGCCCATTAATCAATATGGCGTTCTTTTATCATCTGCCAAAGTTACACAAAAATCCAGTTAACCCCCCCAGGGCGCCCTATTATTTCGGGCATTAACTCACTCACAGCCAATTTGGCCGCATATGTTGACCAAATAATGCAACCGCATGTATTAAGTCTCAAAAGCCACCTCAGAGACTCCTCTCACCTGATAGATATTATCAATGACATTCCATGGAAACATCCTTACCTTTTTGTAAGTATTGATGTATCTGCATTGTACTCTAATATTGCACATGATTTGGGTCTATTTAGTCTTTGGTATTTCCTCAAAAGAGACCTCAGAATCCCTGCCTTACAAAAAGAATTTCTCGTTGAAGCAATGAGTTTCATTCTACATAATAATTTTTTTTTACCTTCTCAGATAAGCTGTACCATCAACGCCTCGGTACAGCAATGGGATCTAAAGCAGCATGTTCTTATGCTAATTTATTTATGGGTCTCTTTGAAACTCTCCATATATTAGATGGCCATTATGTTAACATTATAATCGTTTATAGAAGATTTATAGACGATTTGTTTTTAATTTGGGATAATGAACATGGCAATATAGAATCCTTCCTTGGTTCACTCAAAAATAACACTTGGGGTCTTGAATTCACACCCAACCATTGACAATAAGACCATTCACTTTCTTGATTTAACTATCTATCATAAGGATAATAGAATTTTTACCAAAACGTATTTTAAACAAGAAGATGCCAACAGCTACATTAATTATAAGAGTGAACATTATAGGATATGGCTGCAGAACATTCCTATCAATCAATATAAAAGAATAAGGAGAAACTGTACGACAAAGGAAGATTTTAAAACACAGGTAGACATCCTAAGAGACCGTTTCCAAGAAAAAGAATACCCTAAAGCCTTGGTTAAAAAAGCTTACAACGCAACTAGGATTTTTGAACAAAAAGAGCTATTAATCTCCAAAAAATCCCTGCAGTCAGAGAGCAAGATGGATGATTTTAACCACTTGGAAAACATCTTTTCCCTCAATTTTTTTAACCACTTTTAGTAGTGATAATTTCAGGATTAGAAATATATTCGATAAACATTGTGATGTACTTTTAAACTACCCTATTTTGAAGTACATTTTGCCCACTCATCCTGGCATTACTTTTAGGAGAGCCCCTACTATTAAAAATATATTAGCTCCCAGCAGATTAAGAGAGCTTCAGGTAACTAAAACCCTGACCTCTTTGATTGGATCTTTTAGATGTAACACTAAAAACGGTTTATGCTATAAGAGCATATGCCACAAAAGGACATGTTTTTGTTCCCATAAAAAGTCTGAAAATTTCCCTATAAGAGACCACCTAACATGCCTTTCAGAGCATGTTATTTACTTAGTTGACTGTATTTGTGCCAAACAATATGTAGGAAAGACCTGCTTTGCACAACAGACTAAATTTGCATAGGCATAATGTAAAAATTCTGTATATGTTACATGGCCTTTCCAAGCACTGTGCCCTGTTTCACAACAAAACAATGTCTTTCAAAATTACTCCCATAGAGCATATTCCAAAAACCATAGAAAAGAGTCAATGACACTACCTTGATGCAAAAAACAGTATATAAATTTTATTAAACACTTATATAAACAAGCGCAATTAAAAGGTTCAAGACGTGCTGGTAAGGATACAAAAAATGGTGGAACATGTACCACACTGCTGGCTATATATATAGTAGGCAAATCAGCCTATGGCTGGGAAATCCGTATCATAAGTGGTAACATTAAAGGAGGCACTCAGTGGTTACCCTTTAGAGTACATAAAGTGCAGCATAATGCAGGGATGTAATTAATGCTAGGCAGAGGGCCAGTAAAAAGTGTCTATTATGCAGAGCCTATCGCTCCAGAATGAAAAAGGGGGGGAACTCAATTCCACTGCTGCTCGTACCGGTAACCAACAGAGGCATAAGTTTATAAAGGGTTAAGAAGGACACATACCCATAATAGCCAAGTCAGCAAGATAGAGGTGCAGCTCCACAGACCCCAACGCGTTTCGCGAGGGCTTCTTCACAAGGGGGTCGCAAGACTTTGTGAAGAAGCCCTCGCGAAACGCGTGGAGCTGCACCTCACTTATGCCTCTGTTGGTTACCGGTACGGGCAGCAGTGGAATTGAGTTCCCCCCCCCCTTTTTTCATTCTGGAGCGATATGCTCTGCATAATAGGCACTTTTTACTGGCCCTCTGCCTAGCATTAATTACATCCCTGCATTATGCTGCACTTTATGTACTCTATAGGGTAACCACTGAGTGCCTCCTTTAATGTTACCACTTATGACACGGATTTCCCAGCCATAGGCTGATTTGCCTACTATATATATAGCCAGCAGTGTGGTACATGTTCCACCATTTTTTGTATCCTTACCAGCACGTCTTGAACTTTTTAATTGCACTTGTTTATATAAGTGTTTAATAAAATTTATATACTGTTTTTTGCATCAAGGTAGTGTCATTGACTCTTTTCTATGGTTTTTTGAACATGTTTATGGAGTCTCTACCAGGGATTACGTATCCTTTTTGTCCTGTATTGGGGTTATGGTGATCAGTTGTGACCACCAAAAATTTCCCCCACATGGTCTTGTTCAGATGTTGCTTATATTCATAGAGCATATTCCGCCTAATATACCAAATAGGTTGGAAATGCTAAGTAAAAAAGAGACTTTTTGGATTCATAAACTTGACACCTTAAAACCTGCGGGTTTGAATGAAATAACTGATCTCTTCTAGTAACTTGTGGTGTTTTTTTTAAAGGATTGTTCTTTTAATCATTATCCCATACATTTGTACTTTTATATTAACTGAAGAGTTTTTTATTTCCCCTTTTTACCCTTTCAGATATATATATATATATATATATATATATATATATATATATATATATATATATAGTCATATGAAAACATTTGGGCACCCCTATTAATGTTAACCTTTTTTCTTTATAACAATTTGGGTTTTTGCAACAGCTATTTCAGTTTCATATATCTAATAACTGATGGACTGAGTAATATTTCTGGATTTAAATGAGGTTTATCGTACTAACAGAAAATGTGCAATCCGCATTTAAACAAAATTTGATCGGTGCAAAAGTATGGGCACCTCAACATAAAAGTAACATTAATATTTTGTAGATCCTCCATTTGCAAAAATAACAGCCTCTAGTCGCTTCCTGTAGCTTTTAATGAGTTCCTGGATACTGGATGAAGGTATATTTGACCATTCCTGTTTACAAAACAATTCCAGTTCAGTTAAGTTTGATGGTCGCCGAGCCTGGACAGCACGCTTCAAATCATCCCACAGATTTTCAATGATATTCAGGTCTGGGGACTGGGATGGTCATTCCAGAACATTGTAATTGTTCCTCTGCATGAATGCCTGAGTAGATTTGGAGCGGTGTTTTGGATCATTGTCTTGCTGAAATATCCATCCCCTGCGTAACTTCAACTTCGTCACTGATTCTTGCACATTATTGTCAAGAATCTGCTGATACTGAGTTGAATCCATGCGACCCTCAACTTTAACAAGATTCCCGGTGCCGGCATTTGCCACACAGCCCCAAAGCATGATGGAACCTCCACCAAATTTTACTGTGGGTAGCAAGTGCTTTTCTTGGAATGTCGTGTTTTTTTGCCTCCATGCATAACGCCTTTTTGTATGACCAAACAACTCAATCTTTGTTTCATCAGTCCACAGGAGCTTCTTCCAAATGTAACTGGCTTGTCCAAATGTGCTTTTGCATACCTCAGGTGACTCTGTTTGTGGCGTGCTTGCAGAAACGGCTTCTTTCGCATCACTCTCCAATACAGCTTCTCCTTGTGCAACGTGCGCTGTATTGTTGACTGATGCACATTGACACCATCTGCAGCAAGATGATGCTGCAGGTCTTTGGAGGTGGTCTGTGGATTGTCCTTGACTGTTGTCACCATTCTTCTTTGCCTTTCTGATATTTTTCTTGGCCTGCTACTTCTGGGCTTAACAAGAACTGTACCTGTGTTCTTCCATTTCCTTACTATGTTCCTCACAGTGGAAACTGACAGTTTAAATCTCTGAGACAACTTTTTGTATCCTTCCCCTGAACAACTATGTTGAATAATCTTTGTTTTCAGATCATTTGAGAGTTGTTTTGAGGAGCCCATGATGCCACTCTTCATAGGAGATTCAAATAGGAGAACTACTTGCAAGTGGCCACCTTAAATACTTTTTCTCATGATTGGATACACGTGCCTATGACGTTCAAAGCTCAATGAGGTTACAAAACCAATTTAGTGCTTTAGTAAGTCAGTAAAAAGTAGTTAGGAGTGTTCAAATCAAGAAATTGATAAGGGTGCCCATATTTTTGCACCGGTCAAATTTTGTTTAAATGCAGATTGGACATTTTCTGTTAGTATAATAAACCTCATTTCAATCCAGAAATATTACTCAGCCCATCATTTATTAGATATATTAAACTGAAAAAGCTGTTGCAAAAATTTAGCAGGTTTGATAAGATGCAAATAAGTTAGAGCCTGCAAACTTCAAACAAGAGCAGGATTTATTAACAGATGCATAAATCTTGCAAACCAACAAGTTATGTTGCTCAGTTAAATTTTAATAAATTTTCAACATAAAAGTGTGGGTCAATTATTATTCAACCCCTAGGTTTAATATTTTGTGGAATAACCCTTGTTTGCAATTACAGCTAATAATCGTCTTTTATAAGACCTGATCAGGCCGGCACAGGTCTCTGGAGTTATCTTGGCTCACTCCTCCATGCAGATCTTCTCCAAGTTATCTAGGTTCTTTGGGTGTCTCATGTGGACTTTAATCTTGAGCTCCTTCCACAAGTTTTCAATTGGGTTAAGTCAGGAGACTGACTAAGCCACTACAACACCTTGATTTTTTCCCTCTTGAACCAGGCCTTGGTTTTCTTGGCTGTGTGCTTTGGGTCGTTGTCTTGTTGGAAGATGAAATGACGACCCATCTTAAGATCCTTGATGGAGGAGCGGAGGTTCTTGGCCAAATTCTCCAGGTAGGCAGTGCTATCCATCTTCCCATGGATGCGGACCAGATGGCCAGGCCCCTTGGCTGAGAAACAGCCCCACAGCATGATGCTGCCACCACCATGCTTGACTGTAGGGTTGGTATTCTTGGGGTCGTATGCAGTGCCATCCAGTCTCCAAACGTCACGTGTGTGGTTGGCACCAAAGATCTCGATCTTGGTCTCATCAGACCAGAGAACCTTGAACCAGTCTGTCTCAGAGTCCTCCAAGTGATCATGAGCAAACTGTAGACGAGCCTTGACATGACGCTTTGAAATTAAAGGTTCCTTTTTTTCACGTCTGGAACGGAGACCACTGCGGTGGAGTACGTTACTTATGGTATTGACTGAAACCAATGTCCCCACTGCCATGAGATCTTCCCGGAGCTCCTTCCTTGTTGTCCTTAGGTTAGCCTTGACTCTTCGGACAAGCCTGGCCTCGGCACGGGTGGAAACTTTCAAAGGCTGTCCAGGCCGTGGAAGGCTAACAGTAGTTCCATAAGCCTTCCACTTCCGGATGACGCTCCCAACAGTGGAGACAGGTAGGCCCAACTCCTTGGAAAGGGTTTTGTACCCCTTGCCAGCCTTGTGACCCTCCACGATGATGGCCTTGGAATGCTCCTTTGTCTTTCCCATGTTGACCAAGTATGAGTGCTGTTCACAAGTTTGGGGAGGGTCTTAATTAGTCAGAAAAGGCTGGAAAAAGAGATAATTAATCCAAACATGTGAAGCTCATTGTTCTTTGTGCCTGAAATACTTCTTAATACTTTAGGGGAACCAAACAGAATTCTTGTGGTTTGAGGGGTTGAATAATAAATGACCCTCTGAATAAACTTTTCACAATTTAAAAAAAAAAATAAAAAAAGAAATAACATTCTTTTTTGCTGAAGTGCATTTCACACTTCCAGGCTGATCTACAGTCCAAATGTCACAATGCCAAGTTAACTCCGAATGTGTAAACCTGCTAAATCTGCAGGGGGTTGAATACTACTTGTAGGCACTGTATATATATATATATATATATATATATATATATATATGCATACATACATAGAATGTTTTTTTTAACATAGGATATGCATATTTATATTCATTTTCATATTTATCTTTTTATCCATATGTGCAGTTATACTTATCATTTTTCTATTTATTTATATACATATATATGTGTATATATACGTATTTTTCATTATAAATTAGTGTCATATTTTAAATATATTGGTATAATTTTTCTCTTTGATAGTAACAGTGTATTAGGTTTATCAATTGTCTCCATTCTTCAGCGCATTTCATTTTAAATGTCCTTTGTAATACCCTTTTAGATATCTATTTATGATTCTCTTCATATACTTTATTAATTTATAATTTCTTAAGTTGTAGTATTATATTATATATATTTTTATCATATATATTTTTTCTTTCTATTATATATTTTTTTTTTCGTTATAATTTCATTTGGGTCCCCTCTAGTCTCTGCTCTCTTTCTCCCAAGCTTTATACCCACACGGAATGTTTTTTTTTCCCCTCTATTCCAGCCAATGTATTTTTTCCCACATTTCTACAGGTCTTTTTTTTCCTCTCTTGCATCGTGAACTCATTTCACCCCGTCCTAGGATGTTTCCTTCTTACATTTTAGCCTCACGCGCAATTTGTTTTTTTCCCACGCTATGAACTCATCTCACCCCTTCCAGTAGGTTTCTTTTGCAGCGGAGTTTTTTCACGCATGCGTAGTGCTCACACTGATGAACTCTTTTCACCTCTATTACCACACAGGTTGATTTTCTCCTCATCTCTTTATCGCAGTACCTTCACTTTTATTTATCTCAGGACCCAGCAATTTTTGCGTGTTCCCTTCCTCCCAGGATTAGTATTCATTGTTACACTAACATTCAGCACAACAGTATAAGGATTTTTCATATATCACATTTATATTTTTTATGTAATATCACATGTTTCCTATGTAATATTCTCCTTTTTATTTTTCATTTTTATTTTTCATTTTTTAGTCTTCATTAAATAAATAATGAACACAAATAATCTTTTTATATATGAAAAATTCATTCTCACCCTATAAACCCCCTATCCCTTTTTTTTACTACCCATTTTCCTTATAACCAAATGTTTCTAGCACTAGTGATTTTAATACCCCTTAGAATATATCTTATCCTTGATTTCGAATAATATAATAATTTTTTTTTTGCAAATAATACATTTGTTGTTCTGCCACTATAAATAAAGATACAGTTAGGTCCAGAAATATTTGGACAGTGACACAATTTTCGCGAGTTGGGCTCTGCATGCCACCACATTGGATTTGAAATGAAACCTCTACAACAGAATTCAAGTGCAGATTGTAACGTTTAATTTGAAGGTTTGAACAAAAATATCTGATAGAAATTGTAGGAATTGTACACATTTCTTTACAAACACTCCACATTTTAGGAGGTCAAAAGTAATTGGACAAATAAACCAAACCCAAACAAAATATTTTTATTTTCAATATTTTGTTGCGAATCCTTTGGAGGCAATCACTGCCTTAAGTCTGGAACCCATGGACATCACCAAACGCTGGGTTTCCTCCTTCTTAATGCTTTGCCAGGCCTTTACAGCTGCAGCCTTCAGGTCTTGCTTGTTTGTGGGTCTTTCCGTCTTAAGTCTGGATTTGAGCAAGTGAAATGCATGCTCAATTGGGTTAAGATCTGGTGATTGACTTGGTCATTGCAGAATGTTCCACTTTTTAGCACTCATGAACTCCTGGGTAGCTTTGGCTGTATGCTTGGGGTCATTGTCCATCTGTACTATGAAGCGCCGTCCGATCAACTTTGCAGCATTTGGCTGAATCTGGGCTGAAAGTATATCCCGGTACACTTCAGAATTCATCCGGCTACTCTTGTCTGCTGTTATGTCATCAATAAACACAAGTGACCCAGTGCCATTGAAAGCCATGCATGCCCATGCCATCACGTTGCCTCCACCATGTTTTACAGAGGATGTGGTGTGCCTTGGATCATGTGCCATTCCCTTTCTTCTCCAAACTTTTTTCTTCCCATCATTCTGGTACAGGTTGATCTTGGTCTCATCTGTCCATAGAATACTTTTCCAGAACTGAGCTGGCTTCATGAGGTGTTTTTCAGCAAATTTAACTCTGGCATGTCTATTTTTGGAATTGATGAATGGTTTGCATCTAGATGTGAACCCTTTGTATTTACTTTCATGGAGTCTTCTCTTTACTGTTGACTTAGAGACAGATACACCTACTTCACTGAGAGTGTTCTGCACTTCAGTTGATGTTGTGAATGGGTTCTTCTTCACCAAAGAAAGTATGCGGCGATCATCCACCACTGTTGTCATCCGTGGACGCCCAGGCCTTTTTGAGTTCCCAAGCTCACCAGTCAATTCCTTTTTTCTCAGAATGTACCCGACTGTTGATTTTGCTACTCCAAGCATGTCTGCTATCTCTCTGATGGATTTTTTTCTTTTTTTTCAGCCTCAGGATGTTCTGCTTCACCTTAATTGAGAGTTCCTTAGACCGCATGTTGTCTGGTCACAGCAACAGCTTCCAAATGCAAAACCACACACCTGTAATCAACCCCAGACCTTTTAACTACTTCATTGATTACAGGTTAACGAGGGAGACGCCTTCAGAGTTAATTGCAGCCCTTAGAGTCCCTTGTCCAATTACTTTTGGTCCCTTTAAGAAGAGGAGGCTATGCATTACAGAGCTATGATTCCTAAACCCTTTCTCCGATTTGGATGTGAAAACTCTCATATTGCAGCTGGGAGTGTGCACTTTCAGCCCATATTATATATATAATTGTATTTCTGAACATGTTTTTGTAAACAGCTAAAATAACAAAACTTGTGTCACTGTCCAAATATTTCTGGCCCTGACTGTATATATCTATCCTAAATCCCATTACTTTTATTGATAGGTGAAAAAAGAATAACAATTCCATCACATTTTTATAATTTTCATTTTTTATTTTTTTATTATTCATTTCAGCAAGATTAACTCTCCACACCACAGCTTTTCACAAATTCACCCTTTTTTCTTTTTATTTTTCGTTTCTCCTCCTCCCTTTTTTTGTCTCCCTTTCTTGTTTATTCTTTTTTTCTGAATGTTTCTGCCCTCTCCACTTGTCTCTTAGTCATCGGAAAGCTGACGTGATCTTTGTAAATGTGGCTACTTCACTTGTATATATGTATCCCTTGCTTGCAGCATGTGTTATGCTGTTCCTTTTTGGCTTCTGTCCTGATGAAGAAGGCGGAGATGCCTTTGAAACGCCTTGACCTGTGAAAATAAAGAAAAGGAATTCATGATACACCTTGGATTTGTGGTTTTTAGTGCAGCATTTTAACCCGAATTCTTTAAACTATTTTTACCTACAGAGATAAGGGAGAAGAACTGAGCTTACTACAGAGATAAGGATGCAGAACCCAGCTTACTACAGAGATAAGGGTGCAGAACCAAGCTTACTACCGAGATAAGGGAGGAGACCCCAGCTTACTACAGAGATAAGGGAGCAGATCCAAGCTTACTACAGAGATAAGGGAGCAGAAGAGAGCTTACTACAGAAATAAGGGTGCAGAACCAAGCTTACTACAGAGATAAGGGAACAGGACGGAGCTTACTACATAGATAAGGGAGCAGAATCAAGCTTACTACAGACATATGGGTGCAGAACCGAGCCTACTACAGAGATAAGGGAGCAGAACCAAGCTTACTACAGAGTTAAGGGAGCAGAACTGAGCTTACTACAGAGATAAGCCAGCAGAACAGAGCTTACTACAGAGATAAGGGAGCAGAACAGAGCTTACTACAGAAATAAGGGTGCAGAACCAAGCTTACTACAGAGATAAGGGAGCAGAACCGAGCTTTCTACATAGATAAGGGAGCAGAACCGAGCTTACTGCAGACATATGGGTGCAGAACCGAGCCTACTACAGAGATAAGGGAGCAGAACCAAGCTTACTACACAGTTAAGGGAGCAGAACTGAGCTTACTACTGAGATAAGGGAGCAGAACAGAGCTTACTATAGAAATAAGGGTGCAGAACCGAGCGTACTACAGAGATAAGGGAGCAGAACCGAGCTTACTACATAGATAAGGGAGCAGAATTGAGCTTACTACAGAGATATGGAAGCAGAACCGAGCTTACTGCAGGAATATGGGTGCAGAACCAAGCTTACGACAGAGATAAGGGAGCAGAACCAAGCTTACTACAGAGATAAGGGAGCAGAACTGAGCTTACTACAGAGATAAGGGAGCAGAACCGAGATTACTACAGAGATACGAGATCAGAACTGAGCATACTACAGAAATAAGGGTGCAGAACTGAGCCTACTATAGAGATACGAGAGCAGAACCGAGCTTTCTACAGAGATACGAGAGCAGAACCAAGTTTACTACAGAGATACAGGAGCAGAACCGAGCTTACTGTACCCATACAGGAGCAAAATCGTACTTACTCAGTCTACTACATACAAACAGCAACAAGACCCCACGCGTCCTACATAGCTACAGGAACAGAACAAGCCTACTTCATAGACATAGTACCAGAACTAAGCTTACTGCTTAAATATGGTACCATAACAAAAGACGTCTCAGAGGAGATCTCATTTATATGTATAAATACATGTGTGATCACTATAAAGGACTGGTACATGACTTATTTATTCCAAAGACAATACTAAGGACCAGGGGGCATACACTGCGAGTGGAAGAAAAGCGATTCCGGCAGCGAAATAGGAAAGGGTTCTTTACGGTTAGAGCAGGCAGACTGCGGAATGCCCTACCACAAGAGGTAGCAATGGCAGATACTATAACAGCTTTTAAAAACAGCTGGATGATTTCCTTAGTACACACAACATTGTTGGTTAAAAGTGACTTAGGGACAAAATGTAGAATTGGTGGAGGAAGGTTGAACTAGATGGACCTAGGTCTTTTTTCAACCTAAATAACTATGTAACTGAGCTTACTGTATTGATATAGAAGCAAAACCACACTTGCTACATAGATACAGTACCATAACTCAGCTAACTACATGTACAACAATTACAAAACGTATCCTATATTTTCAATGTTAAACTCGAACAGAACACAGCTAGCACATAGACTATACACTGATGCCATCTGTGTGCTGTACGTGTTTTTCACGGCCCCATAGACGTCTATTGGCCCTTGTCATCTGCGCTGCTGGGAAAAAAACCAAATGTCTCCGTAGGGATCACACACGGTCTGTGTAAACACACGGACATGCGAGCAGTGTCGCGGGCGGGGAGGAGGGTGTCAGCACACCGCGCTCACCCCTTCTGCTCAGGTCCGGCAGTTGCTCCTGGTGGCTCGAGCCGCGGGCCGGATCCCGGGGTGTCTCGAGCGGCACTCCTCGCCCGTGAGTGAAAGGGGGTGGTTTGTTGGGGTTATAGTTCGTGACGCCACCCACGGTTGTGGTGATTGCACCACCGCTGCTCGGTGTGGGGGTCCCGGGGATGGTGATGGGAGCAGCCAGGTGTTGTGTTGCCCCTCCGTGGGTAGGGGTTGGTGATCCCGGGGCCCGGTGGAGAGATGTAAAGTGTAGGGCCTGGAGGGCGCAGGGACGCGGGGGCAGCGCTGTGCCTTGCGGCACTATGGTACTCACTCAGCCTGACACGGACACAGTTTGTACGGTAAACCAACGGCTGGTAGGACGGTCCCACAGACGGCTGCACCTGCACTCCCGGTAGGTGACGGTGACTTCTCTCTTCCTTGCACCTGTGTGGTCTGGTGGTATCGGTGGATTCCCTCCGGTTACCCGCTCCCCGACTGCAATCTGGGCCGGAGGAGCTCTACACTTTGCCCGCAGGCGCTGGCCCTGGGGAAACTGGTGCCTTGGCGGTGGCGGTGTCTCCCCGTTAATGGTCGGGCTGTTGCCGTCAATCGGGACTTTGTTGTTGGGGGATCTGCGTCCCCGTCACTGACGGATTCGGCAAATTGGGCGACTCCTAGCCTTGCCGGGGTCCGAGAGGCCCCTGCCCTGGTGCTGACTGTCCTTCGGAACACTGCTCCAGACCACCGGGCACACAGCCAACGGGGTCCTTCCAGGAACTTCCGAACTGTCCCACTCCGGACAGTCACCGCCGTCGCTGACCTTGCTGTTCTAGCCCTACACACAGCTGGGCTCTCAGGCTCTGCGCACTCTCTGCGCTCTCTCCACTTCTTGCTTTCCTCCTTTTTCACTTTCCTTTCCTTCACTTTCACTTCTGGTTGTTTCCTCTAGCCCCTGCCTGGGCTACTCCTCACTCCTTCCACTTCCTCCTCCTCGACAGAACTCCTCTCTCCAGCTCTCCCCTGAGCTATCTGCCTGGCTTACTTCCTGCCTCCAGAGTCGTGAGCTCCTTGGTGGGCGGAGCCAACCGCCTTGCCCACCCCCTGGTGTGCATCACAGACTCCTGGAGGGAGGCAACAAGGATTTCTGGTTAGCAGGTGTGCCTACCGGGAGTGTGGGGTGTAATGGTGTTGTTATCTGTGTCCCCTGGCTTGCCCAGGGTGACACATTCCCCCTTAGCAAAATGCAGACCGTCCGCGGGCTGCCGTCCTACACCGGTTTTATTTTTCTGTAAAAGGGGATAACAAGGGTTAATCAAACATAAATAACATTTTTAATCATAAACTCTTCCCAAGACGGGAGGCACATTTTACTTTAAACGTTGCAACGGTGTACGGTCACGGTTTCCGCTCTCTCCCACCCAAGCAACCTGGCCCTGATGCTGCCCCTAAAACCCAGGCAGCACCCCTTGACCCACAGTCCAGCACAAGTCACCCGAGCGGGATCTGTCCTTGCCCTCCAGAGGGTAGCCACCGGTCCCTTTGGTGGCTGGGCCCTGGCCTGCTCTGCTCAGGGCCCTCCCTCCAACCTGCCTCTCCGGAGGCGGCATTGCAGAAACGGTAACAGTACCCAACATATTTACAAGCCACTAACGTTTGTGGTTGCCCTGCAGAGTTCACGGGCTTGTCCATGGATAGTTCCCATGCATTTTAAACGGTCCCCACGGGGACAACGGTGCCGGCTCCTGCCGGTTGCTAATCACTGCAGACAATCAGGTAAACTTCGGTAAATCATTTTTCATTTTCAAAACTTTCAACTTTTTCAAACACACACACAACAACCTTTTACATTTGCGGACCCCTTTCACTCATAGAACGGTCTCCCTGTACCTAAGTGGGGGTCTACCTAGGTTGGAACGGGTGGACCTTCGGGGCCCGGTGTCGGTGATGCTAGACAGTGGGGTAGAGGGAACAATCGGTTCCTCCTCCCTGCTACAGTGTGGGGCAGGCGGAGGTGCAGGGGGGCTGGGTACAGGTTCATCCCTGGGCACTGGCACTGGTTCTGGCTCACGGTTAACCGCTTCCACTACTTCTTCATCCACGGGTTGTGGGAACAGTATCACTGGAAGTATCACCGCGCCGTTCTGTGTAGGCCAGTTTGCTGGGAAGTCACCCATTACAGTGTGGATTACCTCTGCTGCCTTTTCCACTGGTGGAGAAACCGGTGCTTCAGCTTCTGCTTTCAATACCGGGGGGCATTTTTTCAAATGGTCCCGAGAAACTGTGGCCAGGGTGCCCCCTTGGTCACGACTGATCTGGTAGGTTTTCCCATTGTCCCACTCGGTGGGTTGTACGACGTAAGGGACTTGCTCCCACTGGTCATCCAGTTTGTGGGCTTTTCTCTTCCGTTTCAGCACCACATCTCCTGGCTGGAAAGGACCTGCAGGCGCCTTCTGGTTGAACCGGTGCTCTTGCTGTTCTCGACTTCGACTGAGGTTTTTCTCTACATACTCCTGGATTTGCCGGTACTGGGCCCTCCTCCGACTCTCCCACTCTGCCGTTGAAGGGAGTGCTTCCGGAGCTTCCAACCCCATCTCCAGATCCACCGGCAGGCGGCCAGGCCGAGCCCTCATCAGATACGCTGGGGTGCACTTCGTCGAGCTGGTTGGGATATTATTGTACATGTCGACCAAGTCGGGTAACTTTTCCGGCCACATGTTCCGTTCTTCCAGCGGTAGCGTCTTGAGGAGCCCCAGGACCAAATGATTCATTTTCTCGCACATGCCGTTGGTTTGGGCGTGGTACGGAGTGGTCCGGATCTTCTTGCAGCCGTACAACTGGCAGAATTCGTGAAACACCTCTGCTTCAAAAGCCGGGCCTTGGTCAGTCAGCACCTTCTCGGGGTACCCATGAGGTCGGCAGAAATAAGCCTGGAACGCACGAGCAGCAGTTCGACCAGTCAGGTCCTTGACGGGGACTACCACCATAAATCTGGAGTAGTGGTCTACCATGGTCAATGCGTAGGTGTACCCACTTCGGCTAGGGGTGAGCTTAACATGGTCTAGGGCGACCAGTTCCAGCGGCTGATGGGTGACGATGGGATGTAACGGTGCCCTCTGGCTAGTCTCGTCCTTTCTCCTCAGCGTACAAGGACCGCACTCTCGGCACCAGGCTTCCACCGATTCACGCATCCCACTCCAATAGAACCGCTCTCTCAACAGCATCTCCAGCTTCTTCCACCCGAAGTGGCCAGCACCATCATGGTATGCCCGCAGTACAGTAGCGACATCAGCCTGAGGAACGATTAACTGGCATATTTTCTCATGGGTCTTCGGGTTGATCAGCTCACGGTACAGCCTCCCTTGGTGTAGGTAAAGCCGTTTCCGTTCTTTCCACAAGCGTTGGGCTTCGGCTGGAGCGCTGGGGTCCATTCCCATGGCGCCTTGTTCCACCAGAGTCTTGACAAGGCGGACAGCCGGCGCTTGGTCCTGGGCGTCCTGCCACTCTTGACTGGGCCGCGGGTCCAGATCCACCCTTTGCTGACATACCTGTACCCTCTCAGTAGGCGGCTGGTGAAACGCAGGCAACTCAATCTCCTCGAGGTCGTCGTCCTCACACCCCTCTTCTGACAAATGGGGCATCCGGGAGAGTGCATCTGCATTGATGTTGACACGACCAGCTCGGTACTTTATGGTGAAATCATAGTTGGCTAACCGGGCTACCCACCGCTGCTCCAGCGCGCCCAACTTGGCCGTGTTCAGGTGAGTTAACGGATTGTTGTCCGTAAACGCGGTGAATTTTGCTGCCGCCAGGTAGTGGCGGAACCGCTCTGTGATAGCCCACACCAACGCCAATAGCTCGAGCTTGAAGGAGCTATAGTTCTCAGGGTTCCTTTCGGTCGGCCGGAGTTTTCGGCTGGCGTAGGCAATCACCTTCTCCTTTCCATCCTGGACCTGGGACAAGACCGCTCCTAGCCCCACGTTACTGGCGTCCGTGTGGAGAATGAACGGGCGCCCATAGTCAGGGTACGCCAAGACCTCTTCTCCGGTCAAGGCCGCCTTCAACTGGCCAAAGGACTCCTCATGCTGGTCCTCCCACAACAGTGGGGCTCCAATGGGTCTACCACCTTTGGTCTGTCCCACGAGGAGATCTTGCATGGGGGCAGCCATCTTCGTGTACCCCTTTATAAAACGCCGATAGTACCCTACCAGCCCCAGGAACTGCCGTACTTCCCTCACTGTGGTTGGTCTCGGCCAGCTCTGGATGGCAGTGATCTTCTCAGGGTCGGGGGCAACACCATCCGCACTCACCACATGTCCTAGATACTGCACCCTGGGTTTCAGCAGATGGCACTTCGAGGGCTTCAACTTCATCCCGAACTTGGCAAGGGACGCGAACACCTCGGCCAGGTGCTCCAGATGGGCTTCATACGTCTGGGAATAAACAATCACATCATCCAAATACAGCAGGACGGTCTCGAAGTTTAAATGTCCCAAACAGCACTCCATCAACCGTTGGAAGGTCCCGGGGGCATTGCACAGCCCAAACGGCATGCTATTGAATTCGCAGAGCCCCATCGGGGTGGTGAAGGCGGTCTTTTCCCGGTCCTCGGGGGCCACGGCCACTTGCCAGTATCCGCTGGTGAGGTCAAGGGTCGAGAAGTAGTTTGCAGTTCTCAGTGCAGCCAAAGATTCTTCAATACGAGGCAATGGATAGGCATCTTTATGGGTTATCTGGTTGATCTTCCGGTAGTCCACACACATCCGCATGGTACCATCCTTCTTCTTGACCAGTACCAACGGAGCGGCCCAGGGACTACAACTGTCCCGAATAACCCCTGCCTCCTTCATATTCTTCAACATATCTTTGGCACACTGGTAATGTGCAGGGGGAATAGGTCTATACCTCTCTTTGATAGGGGGATGTTCACCCGTGGGAATGTGGTGTTGGACCCCCTTGATCTGCCCAAAGTCTAGGGGGTGCTTACTGAAAACCTGTTCGTACTCCTGCACTACCCTGTGTACCCCTGCCCTGTGATGTGTAGGGGTATCATCAGTGCCCACATGTAGCTGTTGGTGCCACTCCTTGGTGTCCCCCTGGGGTGGGGAAGTGCTGGTGGTAGGTGGGAGTGTGGATGGACGGGCTTCCTGGATAGTGTGAGGGTCCAGGGTGAGTAGTTTGGCAATGGTGGCATACCGGGGGAGCCTGACTTCCTCCTCCCCACAGTTCAACATTCTCACAGGCACTCTCCCTTTCTTCACATCTACCACCCCTCGGGCGGCCACTACAGTGGGCCAGTGCTCGGAAGGCATGGGCTCCATCATCGCAGGGTAGTCACGCCCCTGAGGCCCTACTGCTGCCCTACACCAGATCATCATCTCACTCCTAGGGGGCACAGTCAATGGAGCAACATCCATCACTCGCACTCCACCAATCTCCCCTCCGGTTGAGCTTACATGCTGGCGGTACATCAGGGCGCGGATCTCACGCTGCACAGCCCTCTGCCGGCTCCCCGCCGCCGTGGCGGCTAGCCGTTGCAAAAGGTTCAACACATCAGCCATGCAGTGTTCCATCACATTGGTTCCCAGCACTATTTTCGGGTTATGATCACTAGGTTCATTCATGATCACAATCATGCCCTGATGTTGCAGTTCAGCTTGCCCCACTGTCATAGCCACTTCTTTATACCCCACCTGGGTCAATGGAAGTCCATTAGCAGCAATCAAATTTATACTAGGGTCTGGAGGCGCCAGCTCGTCTGTGGCCCAATACTGCTGGTACAAGGTATACGGTATGGTAGTTACCTGTGATCCAGTGTCCAGGAGAGCCATCACGGGTATGCCGTCCACAGCCACAGGGATGATAGGGCGGGCCCCGACATATCGGTCTCGCCAGTCCGGGGGGCCACGGTGTTCTACTCCTGAGGATTGGCCCGGGGCCCCAGGGGTTGCTCGTTTAACGGGCACTGTCGGTAAACATGGCCCGGCTTACGGCACTTGTAGCAGATTGGAGGTCTGCTCCGCGGGTTGTTAGCGCTTCTCCGCTGCATCCAGGGAACATCTTCGGGACTGTCAGCAAGCTGTATCTGCGCTTGGGGCTGAGATCTGGTCAGGGGTTGTAGTGCAGCAAGGATTTTGGCAAGGTCTCCGTCCAGGCGACGGACCTGGGCTGCCAGTTCTTCCACTGTGCTGCTTGAGGCTGCAGGTAGTAAGGAGGTTGGTTTGGCTGGAGCCGCCACAACGGGAGCTGTCTCGACGGGCCACGGGACGGGTTCCAGAATTTCAGCAGCTGGGGGCTGTAGTGCTTTGATAGCCCGCTCCTTTAACACAGCAAAGTCCACATCAGGGTGTTCCAGGGCCCACAGCCGGAGCTGTTTACGATCCTCAGGGGACCTCATCCCCTGCGCAAATTGCTCCACCAACATCTTGTTGCTATCCGCCTCATTAATAGAGTTCACCCGCTTCAGCGTGCGGAGGGCGGTCTGCAGACGTAGAGCATAGTCCCGAATGCTATCCCCAGCTCGTTGCCGGCACTGGTAAAACTGCATCCTCAGCTCAGCTTCTGTCCGGGTCTCGAAGGCAGTCTGTAGCTTCTCGAAGATGGTGGCTACAGAGAGCCGGTCCCCCTCGGCCCAGGTCTCCGCTTCCTGCTCCGCCGCACCGGTTAACTGGCCTAGCACTATCGCTGCACGTTGCTTATCAGTCAGGGGGTACAGCTCTAGCAGCGGGTTAAGCTTTTTCCGGAAGGCCTGTAGGGCATCCGGTTTCCCGTCATACTGCGGTAGCCAGGCAGCTCCGTGCGCATAGGGCAAGGAAAACGGCATGACCTGAGCAAGCGCGGGGGCCGCGGCACCTCCCGCCAGTACGGCCGGGACCTGGGCAGGCCCATTCCCATCCGCGGGTGCCGCTGCGGCTGCGACCACCGCTCCTCCAGCGGCTCCGTCGGGCGCAGACATCTTGTTTCCGTCCCCCTTAGCTCTTTCCGGCCCCTCCTCTCTCGGGGCGGGGTTTTGGCCTTCGCGCTTCTACTGCTCGAGAAGACGCTCGAGCGGGAACTTTTCGCGCCAAAGATGGCGGCTTCTGAAATTTTTCTGCCGGATACCTCCGGCGGTAACAAGGCGCACCTCTACCTGACGGCAGAGCGGTAAGATCCTGTTCGTGACGCCAAGTTGTCGCGGGCGGGGAGGAGGGTGTCAGCACACCGCGCTCACCCCTTCTGCTCGGGTCCGGCAGTTGCTCCTGGTGGCTCGAGCCGCGGGCCGGATCCCGGGGTGTCTCGAGCGGCACTCCTCGCCCGTGAGTGAAAGGGGGTGGTTTGTTGGGGTTATAGTTCGTGACGCCACCCACGGTTGTGGTGATTGCACCACCGCTGCTCGGTGTGGGGGTCCCGGGGATGGTGATGGGAGCAGCCAGGTGTTGTGTTGCCCCTCCGTGGGTAGGGGTTGGTGATCCCGGGGCCCGGTGGAGAGATGTAAAGTGTAGGGCCTGGAGGGCGCAGGGACGCGGGGGCAGCGCTGTGCCTTGCGGCACTATGGTACTCACTCAGCCTGACACGGACACAGTTTGTACGGTAAACCAACGGCTGGTAGGACGGTCCCACAGACGGCTGCACCTGCACTCCCGGTAGGTGACGGTGACTTCTCTCTTCCTTGCACCTGTGTGGTCTGGTGGTATCGGTGGATTCCCTCCGGTTACCCGCTCCCCGACTGCAATCTGGGCCGGAGGAGCTCTACACTTTGCCCGCAGGCGCTGGCCCTGGGGAAACTGGTGCCTTGGCGGTGGCGGTGTCTCCCCGTTAATGGTCGGGCTGTTGCCGTCAATCGGGACTTTGTTGTTGGGGGATCTGCGTCCCCGTCACTGACGGATTCGGCAAATTGGGCGACTCCTAGCCTTGCCGGGGTCCGAGAGGCCCCTGCCCTGGTGCTGACTGTCCTTCGGAACACTGCTCCAGACCACCGGGCACACAGCCAACGGGGTCCTTCCAGGAACTTCCGAACTGTCCCACTCCGGACAGTCACCGCCGTCGCTGACCTTGCTGTTCTAGCCCTACACACAGCTGGGCTCTCAGGCTCTGCGCACTCTCTGCGCTCTCTCCACTTCTTGCTTTCCTCCTTTTTCACTTTCCTTTCCTTCACTTTCACTTCTGGTTGTTTCCTCTAGCCCCTGCCTGGGCTACTCCTCACTCCTTCCACTTCCTCCTCCTCGACAGAACTCCTCTCTCCAGCTCTCCCCTGAGCTATCTGCCTGGTTTACTTCCTGCCTCCAGAGTCGTGAGCTCCTTGGTGGGCGGAGCCAACCGCCTGGCCCACCCCCTGGTGTGCATCACAGACTCCTGGAGGGAGGCAACAAGGATTTCTGGTTAGCAGGTGTGCCTACCTGGAGTGTGGGGTGTAATGGTGTTGTTATCTGTGTCCCCTGGCTTGCCCAGGGCGACACAGCAGCACCATAGATTATAATGGATACATGTGGTAACCGTGAAAAAAACGGATACAACACATACCACATACACAGACATGTGAAGGAGGTCATAAGGTGGTCACATAGCTACGTCACAGTGCACGGGTTAATTTCACTTTTCTTTTCATAAACATGGAAAGACAAATGAAATTCCCTAACACATATGTGAATGAGCCCTTAGGGCCTGTGCCCACAATCAGTATCAGCAGCGTCTTGGACGCAAAGTGTTTTCACGGAGTCCAAAATGCTGTGTTATACAGTACAAGCACAGTGGATGGATTTATAGGAATCTCCGGCCCCCTGGGCTTCTTTTAGATGCTCCATTAGCTGTCATGTTGCACTGCTTTCCTATCCTCAGCATGTGAAATTATTCCAACAGCGATGCTAGTGCTCTGAGCGGGAGAATACAGAGAACATCCGCTGACAGTCACTCTGTTGGTGCGCACCGACAGCATGATCTCCTGCCCAGGAGACTAGCGTCTCCACCAGAGAAAGTACGCTGTGTCCAGACCATGAGGATACCTGATGGTGGGCACGGACAGCGCGATCTCCCGCCCAGGAGATTAGCGTCTCCACCAACGAAAGTACGCTGCAGCCACACAACCATATAGATTTAGTGTTGTGCCCTAAAGATATGTTTTACACATACACAATACACTATAAGGCTACGTGCCCACAGTCTAGACATACTGTGTCCTGGACACAGCATTTCCTCACCTGCAGGGCCACAAGTGCTCTCCGCAGGGACCACAGCTGCCTGTGCCCACAGTCAGGGTTCGGGCTGCTGTGTCTCTTTCTTCGGTTCTCTCTGTGGAGACACTTGTGGCTACGCAGCAATAAATTGACATGCCAGGGCTCAGGAAGCCGCACCACAGTTTAGTTTTCAAAGTGGGCTGTGCACGCACAGTGGGCATAGGATTTCTAAAAATCCCATCCACTGCGCCTTTACAATGCAGCGAAAACACTCTGAATCCAAAACGCTGTGAACACTGATGGTGGGCACGCAGCCTTACATACAGGCATCTTACAAACATACACAACCCCAGAAACACGGACTGTAAACATACAGTACAGAAATGTGAACACATATACAGACATGTACTCCCACATGGCATAGACGTGCACACACAGCATACAGCCATATACACGTACACACAGCGTACAGCCGTATCCACCTACACACAGTGTACAGCCATATAGACGTACACACAGGGTACAGCTGTCTATGCGTACACACAGCGAATGGCCGTATACACGTACACACAGGGTACAGCCGAATACACGTACACACAGGGTACAGCTGTATACGCGTACACACAGCGCATAGCTGTATACACGTACACACAACATACAGCCGTATACACATGCACACAGCGTACAGCCGTACACACAGCGTACAGTCGTATACACATACACACAGCGTACAGCCGTATGCACATACACACAGCGTACAGCTGTATACACGTACACACATACAAATACAGACACATACACAGCTATAGTCACATAGACGCGTATACATATTTTTAAACATTCACATACAAATAAACATACATATAGACAGACACAATCCTATACACACATACTAGGGGGCTTTTACTGTTGGTAATGGTGGACACTTCTTCTCTTGTCTCCCATGCGGCCCACAGACTTGTTTAATGGTAAATCCTTGTAGGTTAAAGGACCTGTGGTGACATCACGCCCATGTGATCAGAAGGGATGGGGCCTCAGGAATATATCTGATACTAGAAAGAAACTCCACGTGGTCCTGGAGTTGTTTATAATAGAAGCGGGCGTCTGAGGTAAGACCTCCAGATGGAGGGTGCAGTGGGCACAGGGGGAGAGGGGTGCGAAGCCTGCATGATTCTAGTGGACGGGAGGAAACATGGCCACGCCCACCAACCAAGGCGGTCACGCCCACTACACAGGCAGGTCCTTCTAGCCACTGGGATGTAGTCACAACCCTTGTCTGATGCTTTTCTTCTGCGGCGGGACGAAGGCAGCGCGCGTTGCATGACGCGGCCGTGTTTCCTGTAATATGCGGGTAGTCTGCACCTGTAATGTGTCAGTGCCCGCCGGTCCGGCCACATCACAGTACGGGAGACACCGCCGCACGCAATTCACTATGTGAGGCCATGTGAGTTATAATGACATCATCCAGCAGGCGGGCAGCCCTCTACAATAGCTGGGAGAGCAGCCTGGGGGGGCAATTGCCCCTCTGCCTCCCGGCCCAGCCCACCCCTGTTCTGCCTCATGTTCAGAATATTCTATTTTGGGGAATTAATCACCAATGTCCAATATTATTTATA
This sequence comes from Anomaloglossus baeobatrachus, assembly GCF_048569485.1. Classification (NCBI taxonomy): domain Eukaryota; kingdom Metazoa; phylum Chordata; class Amphibia; order Anura; family Aromobatidae; genus Anomaloglossus; species Anomaloglossus baeobatrachus. The sequence goes on from NW_027442252.1 coordinate 61,314, forward strand.
TACACTTCGATCAAACTTAACAAACACCACTTGGCATCGGAGATAACCAACCAAGAAGAAGTGAATCAACACCAAATTACTAGCAAATCTTGAATATTTTATTTCTTATTTTTAGTAAATTCATTTAATAAATATACAAACAAGAGAGCCACCTGGGGGGCACATGATTCCAGATTAATCTAAATATAATATCCCGTCCACTGTTCAACATCATAGAGAGTGACTATGTATCATATCCATAGGACAAAATACTACATAACACATGTCAACAAATCTCCTACTGACATGACTTAAAGGGACTAAAAGATGGCGGAACGCGGCATGAATCACCACTGTCAATTATTGACCTATCATAACACGTAACACATATAGTATTCGTATTCTATTCAGAGATATAAATATATAACATGTATATATTCAATGGTATATCCCTGTCACCGCTCCAGCATCCAGTCCCTAAATCATGATGCCTGCTGGGATAAATTAATGACATATATATAATAATATCTTAAGGGATTGATTTACAAATGTTTCCCATTTTGTTTCCCAGCTCTATGGATAGACATAAATAAATGCATAGTAGTTGTCATTGTCCCAGACTATGTATATTAAGGCGTCCTTTATCTCCACCTGACAATCGAGTGAGTCATAGATTAACACAGGGCCCGCTGGACTATAGAGACACAGTCACTTAGAAGTACAACAATACAATGATTAACATATCTCACAAGGACAAGATTACTTACATTAATGAATGAGTTTCCTGGCCATGCGTCTCGCCACCCCTGACATACCTTACGCCGCTCGCTTTATTGCTTTGATAAAGCGAGCGGCGAAACGTACATCAGGGGTGGCGGGACACATGGCCAGGAAACTCATTCATTAATGTAAGTAATCTTGTCCTTGTGAGATATGTTAATCATTGTATTGTTGTACTTCTAAGTGACTGTGTCTCTATAGTTGGGCGGGCCCTGTGTTAATCTATGACTCACTCGATTGTCAGGTGGAGATAAAGGACACCTTAATATACATAGTCTGGGACAATGACAACTACTATGCATTTATTTACGTCTATCTGTAGAGCTGGGAAACAAAATGGGAAACATTTGTAAATCAATCCCTTAAGATATTATTATATATATGTCATTAATTTATCCCAGCAGGCATCATGATTTAGGGACTGGATGCTGGAGTGGTCACAGGGATATACCATTGAATATATACATGTTAAACATTTATATCCCTGAATAGAATACAAATACTATATGTGTTACGTGCTATGATAGGTCAATAATTGACAGTAGTGATTCATGCCGCGTTCCGGCATCTTTTAGTCCCTTTAAGTCATGTCGGTAGGAGATTTGTTGACATGTGTTATGTAGTATTTTGTCCTATGGATATGATATATAGTCACTCTCTATGATGTTGAACAGTGGACGGGATATTATATTTAGATTAATCTGGAATCATGTGCCCCCCAGGTGGCTCTCTTGTTTGTATATTTATTAAATGAATTTACTAAAAATAAGAAATAAAATATTCAAGATTTGCTAGTAATTTGGTGTTGATTCACTTCTTCTTGGTTGGTTATCTCCGATGCCAAGTGGTGTTTGTTATATTCTATTTTGGGGGACTGAAGTTGGCCTACACAGCAGCACTGACTGGCAATGGGAATACGGTATTTATGTGTGTAATTACAAAATTATTTTTTTTTCCTTCACTATTGTCACCTTAGTATATAGATTTAAGTAGGAGTATAGATAAAACTTGGTATGCACATGTTTATGTATAGGTGTGCATTTGTATATGTTCCTATTTATGTGTATGCACTTATATGTATATATTTATATAATTTATTAATTCCAATATTTATAACTAATCGTTGAATATGAAGTACACTATATTTATGTTTATGATGTAATACATAGCAAGTTTATGTTTTATATTGATTGTATGGGATATATTTTGTATGTTTTCTATTTATATTATATAATATTTGTATAATTATTTATTAATATTTATTCACTTAATTTAATACACTTTATATAAATACATATTTTTATAACACATTGATATTTATTCAGCAATGAAGTAGCACTTTATATATTGATGCACTTATTATTATTATTACATTCAAGTATGCCCAATATGGATATATGTACCGCCCCGCTCTCGACAGCCGAGCTGCTCAGATCCGGCCCTACTGTGGGTGGCTCGAGGGTCTCCGGACCCGGGGGCCTCACGGTCACTTCAAATGAAAAGGGGTAGTGATGGGATGGTGGATTTAGGACGTATATGTACGGGCTGAGCCGTACGGAGTTCATGACACCACCCACGGTGTGTGGTGATATTGGACACCACCGCTGCAGTTACGGGGCACCCGGGGGAGATGTTGTGCAGCAAGTTGTTAACCCCTCCGTTGGCGGTGATGCTGGCCCTGGGACCCGTTGGGGAGGCTGGCGATGCAGGGAGATGGGCGACCGCAGGGTGCTGATGTACTCACTATTAGAAACACACACGAGTCTCTGGTTAACCAAGGTGATGGTGGTCGGTGCCCTCAGCTGGCTGTGTTCAGGTTCCACCACCCGGCTGGTGGTCTCTGTCTTTCTCCTGCACCTGTGTAAGATGGTGGACTGCCTGTGCTTGCAACTTCAGGAGTCCGCTCCCGGCTTGTGGTTGCCTAAGGAGCCCTTTGCCCGCAGACGCTGGTCCGTGGAATCTCTGAGCCGTGGCGGTGGCCTTTTATCCCCCTCGGTGGGCTGTTACCTTCAGTCGGGACTTTGGGTGGGACAGGACCTCTAGAACCGCTACCACTTAACACTCCGAATCTTCAGGACTGGATGGCGGGGAGTGGAATGGGTACACCTCTGGGCACTGTTGCTCACCCTCCTCTTGACATCGAGAGCGAACCATCCCCTCTCCCTGCAATGTCGGGTGTAGGTTACCAGTTCTCTGAGTTCCAGGTCCCGGTCGGGATGGCCAATAGGGAGATGCAGGTAGACGTCCCTCCGGGACACGAAGATCTCTGCGTCCAGGCCCGGCTCGAAGATGAATCCCCATCCTCTTTGGGGGTCGAAGTGCTGGACCTGGCCTTCGTGTGTCGGGCCCTTCACCTGAAAGGTGGTGTTGCGGAGGTTATCTTTCTCTGTGTAGCTCCGGGCCAGCACCTCCACTTACCTCTTTTCACGGGCGGTGATCTCCTGGCCAGATTGCGCTGCTGCTGCTCCCAGTATGGAGTGTCTGCCTGCTCCTGTTCTCTCTGTGCGGGGATCGGGCCCAGCCGGAGTTTCCCGTGCCGGCTACGACCGACACTCTCTGCACTGGGGAACCCCGCTGTGTCGTGGCCTGCTCGGCTGCCTTGCAGCTGCAGCCCCGCGGTGCCTAAGCCGAGGCCTGGGTTTTGGGAGCGGCCAGTGTGACACCCTGGACTAGCCAGGTAGTCACATACATACCAACACACACACACCCCCACCCTAGACAGTTACAACAGTCAACCAAAAATCCTTGTTGCCTCCCTCCAGGGTCTGATGTCCACACCAGGTAGGGCGGAGCCAGGCGGTTGGCCCCACTGAGGAGTTCACAGGCCTGGAGGCGGGAAAAGTGTCAGTTCAGTCTTGGAGGTGAAAGTGAGAGGAGTAAACACTTGGGTGTCTGGGTTGGAGCCCAGGCACTGACAGCAAGGTTGGCAGACGGTGGTGGCCGTCTGCAGGAGTTAGTGGAACTCCGCAGAGCCGTAAGGACCGGGGTCGGGTGTCGGCCCACCGGTACCGGACCGGGAACGGAGTGAAGCTAAGCACACAGGCAGGGCCATCGGACCCCGACCAGGCTTGGAGCCGCCGTCAATAGTCAAAACCGAATGTGACAGGAACCCTAGGGGTTTCCCAACTACCAAGTCCCGATTGAAGGCATCTGTCCACCCAGAGAGGATATACAGCCACCGCCACAGGCTAGAGATCCAAGGGTCAGCGCCTGCAGGCAAAACGGGCTCCTACAGCACCTATACGCCGGGGAGCAGACTTTTATGATCCGGAACCATGGAAGACCACCACAAATCATTGGCAAAAGGTGACAAGAGCATTGGCAACTAATCTGGCCGCCATCCCCTTACTAACCATCACAACTAGAAGTAGCCGAGGGGTGAACTAACATCCTGTGCACCGCGAACCCAGCCGGAGAACTAACTATCCTAAAGGTAGGAAAGATGAATAACTCTCTACCTCAGAAAATAGACAAGAATAGCTAGCCCCCCACATTCAAAGACTGCGGTGATATAGGAAAAATACAATACACAGGTAGATGACAGGATTAGCAAAAGGTGAGGCCCCCGCTGACTAAAATAGGAAAGGACAGGAAAGGGACTGATGGTGGCCAGAGAAAAACCCTGCAAAATACCAACTTCCTGATAGTACAAAAAAGCCCTCAGATCGCACGATCTGAACTCCGTCCTATACTAGGTGCCCTTGTCATACCAATGAACAGAAAACAAGAATTATAACAAAGTCAACAAGCCACAAACACATGGACCCAAAGGAGCTATACTCCACACAGAACTGAGGGAGTTTCTCAACAATCCACTGAGGGGGAAAATCCCTGCAAGCAAATAAACTGAAACCAACCACAGCAAATGACAAACCCAGATAAACAAAAGAACCAGACAATAAATAAAGAGCGAGCACTTATCTGGGGAAGATGTGGTGTAGAGCAGGATTCAGCAGGCTGGAGATACGAAGAACAACTGACATCCGGCAACAGCCTGCAATCAGACCAGGATTTAAATAAGCAGAGAGTTAGCAAAGGAAACACCCACTGCACAACACACCTGGTCCAAGTCCAATCCATTCCTGGCCACCAGAGGGAGCCTCCCAGCAGCCAAAACATAACTAACATTCACAACAGCGGACTACCGGTGGGCAACCACAGGAGTCAAGAACTTTCTCAAAGGTGCAGGGAAAGACAGCCACCATCAGCCGTCCGGGGAGAGCACAACAACAACACTGCAGCCGGCTGCGGGACCCGTCCATCCAGCCGTTTTGGTTTACCAGAGACTTTGTCAGTGATTGTCTGAGTGAGTACACCAGTGCCATCCGGCACCGCGCCGCGCAGTCTCTGCACCCCAGCCATCCAGCCTCCTCATCACACCATCGGGCCCTGGGATCACCAACCCCTACCCACGGAGGGGACAACATCTCAGCTGCACCGTACCATCTCTCACGGGATCCCCGTTATCAGCAGCGGTGGTGCCATCATCACCACGACCCGTGGGTGGCGTCACGAACAATCTCCCTAACCAAACCACCCCCCTTTTCACTCACGGGTGAGGAGCGCTGCTCGAGTCCCCGGGTCCGGTCCGCCGCTTGAGCCACCGAGCAGCAGCAGCAGAAGCCCTGGACCCGAGCGTGGCGAGCGCGTCCCCTCTGCCCGCGACAACTTGGCGTCTGCGAACAGGATAGAACCGATCTACTTACCAGTAGAAGTGCGCCTTGTAGTCTCCGCTGGCGGTGTCCGGCTGAAAAATTGAAAGCGCCGCCATCTTTGGCGTGAAAATCTCCCGCTCAAGCGTCTTCCCCGAGCAGGGGAGGGCCGAAAGCAAAGCCCCGCCCCCAACAAGCGGAAGTGCTAGAAAGAACCAAGGGGGGGCGGGTGAAAGCCTGGCTAATGCAGCCGAGGGCATAAAAAGCGGGAACGCCAGGACTCTGCAACATATCTTGTTCCTGGAAGTCTGCCAGCAAGCATGTCCGTTCCGTCCGCTGATGCCGAGATTCCCGAGCCCACGCCAGGAACGGCAGCGTGGGTGGAAGCCCGGACCGCACAAATGTGCTGCCGCCTTCAAACCCAGGTCCGGTTCTTGATGGAGCGCTGGGTGGCCGAGATGGAGGAAGTGGCGGCGGCCGTGTGGAGACGCGAGGTGGAGGCAGTGTTGGAGGAGCGGGTAAGTGACCCACGCCCCTGTGTCCAAGAAAGACCGGCCGCTGCGGCTGAGGGGCCCGGCCTGCGTCCGCTCACCCTCCTGCCTCCCCCGCCATCCATACTGGTTGCTGTTGCCCCTCTGCTCGGTCAGCTACCCCCAACATTGGTAGCGGAATCTAGCCTGTCCACCCTAGAGGACCGGCCTGGGGGCGTTGTCCGGGAACGGCCAGTATCCCTCCCGCTGCAATGGAAGACCCCGCGGGAAGTGGCCGTCCGCGACGAGAAACCGTCGGCCCCGGAAGTGACCGCATCCGAGACCGTCCCGGCTCCGGCAGTCTGCCCGGCCGTGGAAGAACCGGCCGCTGCGGGCCCGAAGGCCCAACCGGTGAGGCCAGCTGTCCCTGAGTCCCACGCCTCGGCTGAGGCTGCGCCGGGCCGCCACTGCAAAGCAGCAGTTCAGGCCACGTCACCGCAGGACCCCCACAAGAGAGTACCGGTCGTGGTCGGTGTGGGTGCGGTCCAGCCGGGCCCGACCCGAGCGCCGGGGTCTGCCAATGCCCCTTATTGGGACAGGGAACCAAGCCAGTTGGGCCGAGAGATTGCCGCCAGGGAGCAGCAGAGGGCCGAAGTGATGGCACGAGTGATTAAGGAGAAGGATGCACTCCGCCATGCCACCTTTCGGGTGCGGGGCCTGGTGTACGAGGGCCAAGTCCGGCAGTTTGACACGCGAAGGGGGTTCGGTTTCATCTACGAGCCAGGCCTGGAGGCCAAAGTGTTTGTGGACCACCGCGATGTAAACTCACACCTCCCCACGGGCCACCCAGGTTGTGATCTGTTGCCGGGCGACCTGGTAACCTACACCCGACACTGCGGGGAGAGGGGCTGGTTCGCCCTAGACGTTAAGCAAAGAGAGAGCCGCAGTGTGCAGATGCGGCCCCAGCCCCCTCCTCCACCGAGCAGTCCGGATATCGAGCTGGAGGAGGTCCTGGATGAGTGCGACATCAAATAGTGGCTGCGGTCCTCCGTTGCAACCAAGTTGTCCCCGTTGGGACCCTCAGCAGTTTGAATGAATGAATCCGAATCAACCAAAGTTTTCACCTGATTGTGAACTGTGATTATCCCGGCCGTTGCCGGCAAGTTGTCCCCGGAGGGACCCTATGTGTTTTACCGTCCACATGAGGAACTGCTCATGGACATGGCCGAGAACTGGCAGGTCACCCACGAACTTGTGGGCCTGTAAATAATGTTGTGGGCTGGTTTCCGTCCGTTCCACCTCCGGAGAGGCAGATTGGAGAAAGGGCCCGCAGCAGAGCAGGCTGGGGCCTGGCCACCACCTGGACCGGTGGCCATCCTCCGGGGGTCAGGGGTCCACCTAGACGTGGGGTCCCCTGAAGTGACAGCCGAGTGCGAGACACCATACCCGTTCCTGCTCGGGTAACCTGGATCAGGACTGGGGTAAAGGGGTGCTGCCCATTTCTTAGGGGCAGCATCAAGGATCAGGTTATTTAAATGCTTGTTGCCTCCCTCCAGGGTCCACACCAGGTGGGGCAGAGCCAGGCGGTTGGCCCCACCCACCGAGGAGTTCACAGGCTTGGAGGCGGGAAAAGTGTCAGTTCAGTCTTGGAGGTGAAAGTGAGAGGACTAAACACTTAGGTATTTGGGTTGGAGCCCAGGCACTGACAGCAAGGTTGGCAGATGGTGGTGGCCGTCTGCAGGAGTTAGTGGAACTCCGCAGAGCCATAAGGACCGGGGTCTGGCGTCGGCCCGCCGGTACTGGACCGGGGAACGGAGTGAAGCTAAGCCCACAGGCAGGGCCATCGGATCCCGACCAGGCTTGGAGCCGCTGTCAATAGTCAAATCCGAATGTGACAGGAACCCTAGGGGTTTCCCAACTACCAAGTCCCGATTAAAGGGAACCGTCCACCCAGAGAGGATATACAGCCACCGCCACAGGCTAGAGATCCAAGGGCCAATCTCCCTAACCAAACCCCCCCTTTTTCACTCACGGGTGAGGAGCGCTGCTCGAGTCCCCGGGTCCGGTCCACCGCTCGAGCCACTGAGCAGCAGCAGCAGAAGCCCCGGACCTGAGCGTGGTGAGCGCGTCCCCTTTGCTCGCTGGGCCGCCTTCCAGTCAGCAGCCACTTTCATCTTGGCCAGGCAGATTGCCGGGGCCGTGGCCGACTGGGGCGCGGCCTTTTCCGGGACCGGCGGGTTCAAGGCGGAACAGGGTATCCTCCAGAGGTTGATCTTCCGTGGAGCCGGGGTTGGTGCCGGGGCGGTGACGGGCTGGCTGTTGGCGGCTTCCTCGAACTGGTCCTCACGGGCTGGTGGGATGGACTCCGCTGCCGGTGTTGATGGAAGCGGACCGAGCGGGGGGTCAGCAGCAACCGGTACAGACGTTGAGAGAGGCAATATAGAGGGCAGGGGCAGACCGGGTCCCTCAACCTGGTCGGCCGGTCTCTCGAGGATATAGGGGCGTGGGTCGCTCACCTGCTTCTCTAAAGTTGCCTCCACTTCGCGTGCCCGGACGGCCGCAGCTAGCTTCTCCATCTCGGCCATCCACCGCTCCATTATAAAGCGCGTCTGCGCCTGGATCCGGCGACACATCCGCACGGTCTGGGCTTCCACCCATGCCGCTGTTCCGGGCACGGTCTCCTATACTCCGGGCTTGTTGGACGGGTTAGCCATGTCGCTCTCAAGGGGTCCAGGAACCAGAAGGGTGGCAGAGTCCTGGAGTCCCTGCCCTTTATCTGCTCGGTCACATGTCACAGAATTTTCACCCGCCCCCCTTGGTCTTTTCTTGGCACTCTTCTCTCTGGCCGGTACGTTTCGTTTTGCGACTTCCGGCTTTCTTTTCGGCCGTGTTCCCAGGAGGCGAGGATTCAGCTTTGCGCCTTTTCTCGGGGAAGGAGACGCCGGGCGGGAATTTTCGTGCCAAAAGATGGCGGCAAGATGGCGTTTTCTGGGAATTTCGCAACGGATCACCACTGACTTCAATACAAGATGCACTTCCACAAGGTAAGTGGATGGGTAAGTATCCTATTCGTGATGCCAGAAATTTGAGGTGTACAGCCCCGCTCTTGGCAGCCGAACTGCTCGGATCCAGCCCTTCTGTGGGTGCCTCGAGGGTCTCTGGACCCGGGGGCCTCATGGTCACTTCAAATGAAAAGGGGCAGTGATGGGATGGTGGATTTAGGACGTATATGTACGGGCTGAGCCGTACGGAGTTCGTGATGCCACCCATGGTGTGTGGTGATATTGGACACCACCGCTGCAGTTACATCTACCCAGGGGAGATGTTGTGCAGCAAGTTGTTCACCCCTCCGTGGGCAGGGATGGTGGCCCCGTGACCTGTTGGGGAGGCTGGCAATGCAGGGAAATGGGCGACCGCAGGGTGCTGATGTACTCACTATTAGAAACACACACGAGTCTCTGGTAAACCAAAGGGATGATAGTTGGTGCCCGCAGCCGGCTGCGTTCGGGTTCCCCCACCCGGCTGGTGGTCTCTGTCTTTCTCCTGCACCTGTGTAAGATTATGGACTGCCTGTGATTGCAACTTCAGGAGTCCACTCTCGGCTTGTGGTTGCCTAAGGAGCCCTTTGCTCGTAGACACTGGCCTCTGGGATATCTGAGCTGTGGCGGTGGCCTTTTATCCCCCTCGGTGGGCTGTTGCCTTCAGTCTGGACTTTGGGTGGGACAGGACCTCTAGTCCTGGCCGCAATCAGTTAATTAGCTAGTCCCCAGTTGCTTCTAGACCTAGCTTCAGGGTCTGAGTACCCCCCTTTGTGCTCCAATTTCCGAGTCGGTTCCCCGGGTCGGTACCGGCGGGCCACTACCCTGTTCCGGTCCACCTCGGTTCCACTGAGCCGTCTTCCCGGCTCCTGCAGACAGAGACCACCGTCTGCCTCCTAGCCAAAGGCACCAGGGCTCCCACCCTGGTACCTGTCAGTTTTCCTTTAGGCCCAGACACAGGCCTGACCTCCACTCTCACTGAACTCTGAAACTGATCTGTTTGAAGTGCTCTGACTTTTCTCCGCCTCGAGCTGTCTAAAACTCCTAGGTGGGCGACTTCCAACCGCCTGGTTCCGCCCTCTAGTGTGTCTACCAAGCCCATTGGGGGTGACTAGGGTTTTGTGGTTTGCTGTGTGTTACCTGTGAGGGAAGGGTGTAATGCGGGGCCCTATATGTGACTACCTGGCCCAGCCAGGGCGTCACATATACATATATATTCTGGTTCCCCTTTCCAGCAGTATGATTCTAGCCTGTGCGCATGCGCCTCCAAGATGTGAGCCTGGACTTCTGAAAGAGCAATATATGGATCGACACGAGCGTGCCTCTGGCTTCCAGTTTGTGACACACAGCGTGCGGTCTATCGCTGATAGTGGAAGTCATTTTTATGTGGCAGCATCACATCAGGGCGCATGCATCGTATGAGGCTTTTTCCAGCACACGTCACCATTAGGATGCAGTCTTATTGGTTAAGGGGGGTTTTTACAGCGCACTTTCTTCTCACTCTGACACACACCCTGAAGGTTTAACAAAACAAACGTCACATCGGGATGAGGGACCGTTCAGCTTTTTTGTTATCACAGTGAGGTAGTTATTAGGCTTAGATTTATGCTGTCTTTATTTGTCCTTGGATGTATTTGGCCTTGGTGCCATACATGATAATAGAGATTAATTGCTTCTATAACTATAAGGAATCGTGATATTGACATTTGATGTGTTATACTTTGCTGCCATCTTGTGGACATAATATAGAATACAGGATGAAATAATTATTAATGCAGTCAGTATTGGTATTATTTATTACATTGGGTATTTTTTGCACAAGCACTAGTCACTTTGGTCTATATACATCTTATTTACATTTGTATTTACTTAGTAGAATATTATTTATTTTTTTGGATGGTATATAGTCTTTGGTGTCCTGGTATTATATTTTCTATATTTGGTATTTGCACTGATGATTTTACTATTTAAACATGGCATTTATATATTATTATACTGGTATATGCAATTATTTATACAATTTATTTTGCAAAGGTTATAATATTCTATTTATACTGTCTGATCTATGCTTTTCCCTATATGCTGCATGGTCCCCCATATGCGTTTTCTGTACATTCTCTCTTTTTTATGTTTTTAAAATTTTTCAACAAAAAAAATATTTTAATGTTACTTATTTTTGCTTCTATATATGTGGATCTACTTTAATCTGCCATTGGTGTTATTATTGTTGAGTTTGGAGAGCTCTGAGGCATAGGGAGGAATTTCTTTCCCCTATATTGATTACATGACCATTTCTTGTTTGTATTAAGTCACTTTCTGTGTCTGAATTGTCATATCACTGGCCCAAAGTCATGTAACCCTTTCAATACCGCCCTTTGGTGCCTAATTCGATGCCAATTTTTGTGCAGTGTTATCAATTTTGTTGCAGCTTTAAAGGGCATTCACATCAGAGACGCTCGCTGCATTGTATTTTATTATTGTGATTTTTATTTTTGCTGTTAAACCTGTAAAAAAAAAACAAAACTAAAAAATAATCTGTGGAATAAGAAATTAACTTCAGTCCTGAGTAAGAAACTGGTCAAATAAGAAAACACCTTCAGCATTGTCAGCTTCTTCACATTGTATTTAAAAGTGGTGCTGTTGCCCATAGCAACCAATCAAGTCATTTTCTACATGGCTTTGGAAAAATGACAGACGGCTCTGATTGGTTGCAATGGGAAATTTCTCCACTTGTACTTAATGAAGATAATCTGAGAATCCAGCTCAAAACATACAAGGTTTCATTATTTCTTGTTTATTTGAAGTGCATAATAACCGCTTTATATAAAAAAAGAAATAAAGCTTTTTTTTCTTGCACTTGTTATTAATACCATTATACAAAGGTGCATCTCAATAAATTAAAATATAATGAAAAAGTTATTTTATTTCAGTAATTCAATACAACAAAGGAAACGCATATATTATATAGAGTCATTACATACAGAGTGATCTATTTCAAGTGTTTATTTTTGTTAGTGTTGATGATTATGGCTTACAGCCAATGAAAGCCCAAAAGTCCTTATTTCAGAAATTAGAATATTATATAAGACCAACTAGTCATTGCTAAAGAAGCTGGCTGTTCACAGAGTGCTGTATCCAAGCATATTAATGGAATGTTGAGTGGAAGGAAAACGTGTGGTAAAAAAAGGTGCACAAGTAAATGAGATAACCGCAGCTTTGATAGGATTGTTAGGAAAAGGTTTTTCAAAATTTTGGGGTAGATTCACAAGGAGTACATGGAGTAAAGGGGGCTTTACACGCTACGATATCGATAATGTTTTATCGTCGGGGTCACGTCGTTAGTGACGCACATCCGGCGTCATTAACGATATTGCAGCGTGTGACACTTATGTGCTACCTAAAACGATCGCAAAAGCAGCCAAAATCCTTTGCCGCGGAGAGGTCATCCTAAAACAAAAAATCATTTACCTCTCATTAGGGATGTTGTTCTTCGTTCCTGCGGCAGCACACATCGCTGTGTGTGACACCGCAGGAGCGAGGAACATCTCCTTACCTGCCTCCATCAGCAATGCGGAAGGAGGAGGTGGGCGGGATGTTTACGTCCCACTCATCTCCGCCCCTCCGCTTCTATTGGCCGCCTGCCGTGTGACGTCGCTGTGACACCGCACGACCCACCCCCTTAGAAAGGTGGCTTGCCGGCCAAAGCGACGTCACAGGGCAGGTAAGCTGTGTGACGGGGAGCGCAATTTTGTGCGCGACGGGGAGCGATATGCTCGTGTCGCACAAACGATGGGGGCGGGTACGCACGCTAGTGATATCGGTACCGATGATGCTACCGTGTAAAGCTCCCTTTAGTGTTTCAAGAGCCATCACACACAGATGTATCAAGGACATGGTCTACAAGTGTCGCATTCCTTGTGTCAAGCCACTCATGACCAATAAACAACACCAAAAGTGTCTTACCTGGGCCAAGGAGAAAAAGAACTGGACTGTTCCTCATTGGTCCAAGGTGTTGTTTTCATGTGAAAGTAAATTTTGCATTTCATTTGGAAATCAAGGTCCCAGAGTCTGGAGGAAGAGTGGAGAGGTCACAATCCAAGCTGCTTGAGGTTTACTGTGAAGTTTCCACAATCAGTGATGGTTTGGGGAACCATGTCATCTGCTGGTGTAGGTCCACATGATTTATCAAGACCAAAGTCAGTGCAGCCATCTGTAGGGGGATCAGGGCTGCTGCAGAGGTAGCCGGCACACTGAGGGGTTATATTTAATGTATTCAAATGTATGGTATAATGTGTAATGTGTAAATAGCAACCAGGTGGCAATGTGTCTGAGAACAGAAGTCCTGGCACCTGGGTAGGCAGTTTAGGAATGAAGCAAGAAAAGGAGAATAAGGAATATATAAAGGACAATATAACGGAGGAGGTAGGGTAGGAGAGTCCTCAGGAGGAGATTCGGAGAAGAAGCCCAAATCGAAAAACTTTAATTATCTATCCTAAGGGTCACTTCTGTGATCGCAGACACGCAGGATCCTGCAAGTAGAGGATTGTGTAACTGCATCCCAAGAATCAGGGTATAGTCCAGTCGGTCGGGGAGGCATCAGTTTTTTTGGATACAAATACTCTAAGAAATCCCTTGCAACACCAAAAGTCAGTGGGCCCTTGTCTGAGAAGGGTAGGTCCTGGCCTAATAACGGATGGAGGAGTGCTGTCGTACATAGCCTGTCCAAAGCGCAAGTTAATACCTGTGGGTGGGACAGATAGACTTATGGACTATTTGAATCGGTTTGTGCAGCGTGACGTCAGACAGGGGAATGAGGAGCCTAGCGGTGTCTTATGGAGCCCAGGTGCGAGGAAAGCAGTAGACCATTAAATTGTATTGTAAGGTGGAGCCTGGAGGGAACCCCATCGGGACCAAGAACAGTGCCTGTGTAGTGCAGATGAAGATAAATGCTATAAATGCTGTGAAGACAAAGTAAAGTTAAGAAGATAGATGCTGTAAATACTGTGAAGAAAATAAGTAAAGTTCTGTTGTTTGAAAAGAATACTACGGTGTGCAGTTCAGTCCTGGTTACACCACATTACACATTCAAATACACATCAGGTTGCCCTATTCCCACTGGGAACTTGGCTAGGGTAGGGTAATAAAGGGGTCGCCAACAGAGAGGCATTTACAGGATGCCCTCAACAGGGGCCCCAGTCCCACTAGCTTAGGACCTGGGAGGGGGGAGGTGCAGCCAGCAGGGGGAGTCAGAAGCCAAGACAACAGTTAGAGAGTTCTCCAGCAGAGCAGTGGAGCAGACGTGCCTCACTGGTGCTCCGGTGGGAAGGAGGAGAAGATCACAACGGTTGCTGCGGGCAGAGGGATCTCTGCTCCCCATGAAACAGACGCTACACAGTGGCAGGAACCTAGGGAAGATCATACTTCATGTTGGTTTTCCAGAATCTGCCTGGACAGGGAAAGTTTCAGGCTTCCTGGTCCACACAGCAACCGACAGCACAGTGCCATATAAGATCCGGGGCCTCGCCTCAAGCCGGACCCTACATCGGAACTGCAGCACCGGCACATAGGGACAAGAGTATGTACCGCCCCCGTGCCAGCAGCCGGCGGTGCTCAGATCCGGGGCCTACGGTCCAGCTCGAGGGGTCGCCCAGACCCGGGAGTCGTGCGGACACTCCGAATGAAAGGGGGACGTATTTATACAGGATTGTTTGTAGAATGTTCGTGATGCCACCCACGGTGTGTGATGAAGTGGGACACCACCGCTGCGGTTGTGGGGAGCACCCGGGGTAGATGTAATGGCAGCTGGATGTTAATCCCTCCATTGGTAGGTATGGTTGCCTCAGGACCCAGTGTCTCAGTGCAGGGTATGGCGATGGCAGGGGCTTGCACGCCCAGATGGACCGGGGGATAGTTGGTTACTCACTCTTAAATGAATCACACCAAGGTGCTGGTGGCCGGCCGCCACGGCCAGTTGTACTCTGCTCCCCCACCCGGGCTGTTGGTCGCCGTTCTTTCCTCTGCACTAGTGTTGTTGTGTCCTGACTTCCCAGTGTGGAACACGGGAGTCCGCTCACGGCTTGTGTGTGTCTGAAGAGCCGTGCCCGTCTGACGCTGACCCGTGGGATCTACAGGCCCTGGCGGTGGCCCTATCCCTCTCTTTGGATGGTTGTCTACTTTTTGGGACTTAGGTTGGGACAGGACCTATAATCCTGCCCTCAATCGGTTAATTATCTAGGCCGCTGTCTTCTGTCGTGGCTTCAGAGTCCGAGTACGCGCTGTGTGCACGGTTTCCGGTCGGTTCTCCGGTGTCGGTACCTGTGGGCTCCAACCCTTCTCTGGTCTTTCTCGGATATGTCGAGCCGTCTTCCCGTCTCCTGCTGACGGAGACCACTGTCTGCCACCTAGCCGAGGTACCAGGGCTCCGACCCTGGCACCATTCCAACTTGAACTTCCTCTGCTGGAGTTACAACTAGCTCCAGTCCACACTCCTCTCAACTTGAACTCTACCACTGAACTGCTTGTTTTCCCGCCCCGAGCTGTCTAGACCCCTAGGTGGGCGTTTCCTAACCGCCTTGTCCAACCCACTGGTGTGTCCGTCTTGCCCTAAAGGGGGGTGACTAGGGTTTCAGGTCGGCTGTATGTTACCTGGGTGAGGGAAGGTGTTGTGCGGGGGCCTATTGTGTGACTACCTGGTTTTGCCAGGGCATCACAAGTACATCTCGTGAAACCCAGGGTCCCCTCGTAGCTTCAAGCCTGGGGATCTACAGACAGGCGTTACAAAGAGAAACCCACCGAACACCAAACTGGACTGATCTTTAAAGGGATTCGGGTTCGACGGAGCCCATCATAGCAAGTAACTGGTATTACCTGGGTGAGCAGCATCGTACAAAAGTGAGTAACACAACCTGGAACTGCAGCCATAGACTCTGACTCTTTATTACCAGTACTGCTGCGACTCGCTGCCATTACTACTCCCCTCTTCATCCTCCACGTGGCCCGCTCTTCCTGTGGAGAGCAATACCATCCCTGGCTGCTGCTACCATCTGCCCCAAAGGACAGCAACAGCAGCGGTGGCCCATTCTCTGGCTGCATACCACAGGTGGCATCACGACAAACACCTTGCCACTACCAGCAACATCTCTCCTCTGCCGTCTTCTGTACCGCTCAGTGAAATGGAGCTGGGCTAGGCCAACCTTGACAATGACAGTCGATGGCCTGGCGACGAGTAGGTTGAATTCACCTGCCCTGTGGGGCGCTACACAGGTGTGCCGCCCCGGTGACAACCGGGGTGCTCGGACCCGGGGTTGGTCGTGGCTCGAGAGATCCGGTCTCATTTCAGCGGAGACTCTGATCCTTGAAAGGGGATTATTTACAGGGGAAGAGTTCGTGACACCACATGCGATAATGTGAGTACTATTTAGAGGAAGGGGGGAAGGGCACCACCTAAATGGGATCTCCGGGTATACGGATACATATGCCAAATGGAGAAGAAAAAGAGTATACCCACAGAGGGATCACCAAGAGATTATAAAAATAGAAAAATCTTTATTACAATTAGGAATACATATGGAACTCCACGCTGGGAGTAAACACACAAAGGACAATTAAAAGCATTTAAAACAAACACATATCCCCTATGCCAAAGCACATATGAAATTGGTACTGAATAGATCAATATTATACACCACCCCTTAAATAAGTACAACCAGCTGTAAACTGGACACAGTGATATTTATTACGGTGCTAGAAAATAATAATATACAATATATCCGCATCAAAAAGGCTGAAAATACCCTTAGAAACACATTGGTAAGGTCACAGATATATGAAGCACTCCCATAGCATCTATAGTACAGGCAAAAAAAAAAAAAAAAAAAAAGGGTGAGTCAGGCTCAGGTTTAGCGTGTAATAAAGCACACAGGGTGTAACCCTGAGCGACAGAGCCTAAACCACAAGATATTATTGATAGGACTTCTGAGAAAGGCTTGGCTATATTTTAGTGAAGTATATAAACAGGATTAGACATAAAATCCATTCAACAGTTAAATAAGCCAGATGAAAAATATTAAACCAGTGCACACTGTCTGTATAGATCAATCCCTGTACAGATAATCAATTCTAGAAACTAGTGCATTCAGTTGGAGCACACAAACGGCAAATAGGGCATAAAGTAAGACTTAAACACAAAAACAGCAGCACATTGGATACGTGCTGCTGCTATGTCAGCTAGCCGAACATTGATACCAAAAACCTTTTCAGTGGCCCAGGTGTTACAGAAAAGCCCATACTCACTATCCTAATAACCAGGGAGCACAGACAAAAACCAGGATGTAGGAAGGGGGGGAAAGCTTTGGCAGAGTTACCCCACGCGTATCGCCTCCAAACAGGAGGCTTCCTCAGGGGAAGAAAAATAGACAGTGTGTAGTCCAAAGTGTGTCATATTTAAATCATGCAGCAAATTGGGTAATTACTCACCAGCTTGCAGCTTGAGAGAGTGCAACATTATAGTATAAGGTGTTTCTGCATGGCGGCCGCCATTTTGGCCGAATCACATGATTCGGCTGAAAACCCTCCCTAAGTCTCTACAGCTCATGCGTCCACAAGATGGCGCTGTTTAACATCAAAACTCATATTGCTCTGATGTGCAAGTCCTTATAGGTGGAACATAACGGTATATAGGTAAAGTAACACATTTTGATTAAGTAGAATAACTTTACAGGGATAGGTATATCACACTCGGCGGCGCATGCGCAGTAACCGTTTATGGGAACTTAGTGCATAACTTGAGGTGTCACAGCACACTCGTACAGGAAATATCGGTAGCCACCAATATAAAACCCTAATAGTATAGAGAGCTTATTTATGCTTATTTTCTTTTATTTTACCGTCCCACTTCGGATATATAAGGTATTGTAGATAACACCCAGCAATAAATACGTGTGGTTAGTACAGGAAAACACAGAAAAAAAAAAAAAAAAAAATTGGTATACCCAACTTGGCGGCGCATGCGTAGTAGCAGTTTATTGGGACTTAGTGCATAACTTAAGATATCCCAGCACACTTGCACAGGGAATACCGATGGCCACCACTCTAAACCCCTGATGGTACACAATACTTATTTATGCTTATTTATGCTTATTTATGCTTATTTTACAGCCCCACTTCAAATGTATAGGGTATTATGAATAACACCCAGCAATATATAGATAGAATACAATTCTGTTCAACAAAGGTACAGTCCGCCAGCTTATGTGGCATATGTGCAATAACAATTTTATTGGGACTAAATACATGGCTTGTCAAAGCTCCCCATACCATGTGCAGGGAACACCAGTGACAACCACTGGAATACCCCACCACATGTGAGGCTTGTCAAACAGCCTCATCAAGCCTATAAGACAGAGGATAGAGGAAGTTCTAGGGATCCATTACAGTCTGATATCACTCAAGGTGCATAGTCTAAGGGGATGGGCCCAGACATTCAAGGCAGTGATCATACTCACTGTTGCTCCTTTCCGTCGAACTTTTGGCTGTAGTAGGGTCTCCCGTGTTAGGGCTTTGCAGTCCTGCAGAGCACTTGAAACCACGTTCCTCGGATAGCCTCGTTTCCAGCAGTGCCTATTTTAATTGCCGTTCCAGAAATGCGATCTATGTACTCATCTGCAATTGCCCAAAGCTGTATGTAGGCCAGACAAGCCAAGAGGTAAGAAAGAGAATTCAACAACACTTCTCCAACATAAACACAGCTACTGCAGATTTGAAGAAAGGGAAGACACTCACCTCGGTGGCCTCACATTTTTTAACATACCATGGGGGTCGCTATACCAATGCGAGAGTTATGATTGTTGATTCAGTCAAAACAGGCATTAGGGGAGGGAACCCCGTAAAGGAGCTGTTGCAGAAGGAATCCAAATGGATTTACAACCTCAAGAGTCTGGCCCCCCATGGGTTAAATGAGGAATTGTTATATACTGGATTCTACAAAGACTTGTGATCTCTGACCATTTGTGAATTTCTGTTCCTTACCTTTTAGCGACTGAGGCTTCTCCAACAAAGTGAGGATCCTGGGAGCATTCTATCGCTCGTCTATATCTGCAGGACATTATTTCCGGTCATGGAGAGAGTGAAGATGAATCTTACAGTACTCTTGACTGAATGAAGTCAGCAGGACAAAAAGAACTTCACACGGGAATGTGGATCCTGGAATTCCGAATTGGGAGTACTGGATGATACGCCTTTTTTGGACAATGTTATTAAAACTTGTAGGCCATCGGAGCCCAAACCTCGAGCCTCAATAATAGGATACTGTCCTGGACGTTATAATTGATTCCTTGTTGGTTACATCTATACTGTGTTTGTGTGTAGGGCACTTGACAAATTTTTTTTTTTTTTTTCTTCTAGCCTTTGTATGGGGACCTTAACATCGTATGTATTTACACTATTTCAAGATGTACCCCTAAGGTTTCTAGAGTTCTACTGACGGAGCCGTACCAGAATGTTATCTTTCATGGGATTGGAGGATGACTTCTGTCTGGGCCCATCCCCTTAGACTATGCACCTTGAGTGATATCAGACTGTAATGGATCCCTAGAACTTCCTCTATCCTCTGTCTTATAGGCTTGATGAGGCTGTTTGACAAGCCTCACATGTGATGGGGTATTCCAGTGGTTGTCACTTGTGTTCCCTGCACATGGTATGGGGAGCTTTGACAAGCCATGTATTTAGTCCCAATAAAATTGTTATTGCATATATGCCACATAAGCTGGCGGACTGTACCTTTGTTGAACAGAATTGTATTCTATCTATATATTGCTGGGTGTTATTCATAATACCCTATACATTTGAAGTGGGGCTGTAAAAAAAGCATAAATAAGCATAAATAAGCATAAATAAGTATTGTGTACCATCAGGGGTTTAGAGTGGTGGCCATCGGTATTCCCTGTGCAAGTGTGCTGGGACATCTTAAGTTATGCACTAAGTCCCAATAAACTGCTACTACGCATGCGCCGCCAAGTTGGGTATACCAATTTTTTTTATCTTTATTTTTTTTTCTGTGTTTTCCTGTACTAACCACACGTATTTATTGCTGGGTGTTATCTATAATACCTTATATATCCGAAGTGGGACGGTAAAATAAAAGAAAATAAGCATAAATAAGCTCTCTATACTATTAGGGTTTTATATTAGTGACTACCGATATTTCCTGTACGAGTGTGCTGTGACACCTCAAGTTATGCACTAAGTTCCCATAAACGGTTACTGCGCATGCGCCGCCGAGTGTGATATACCTATCCCTGTAAAGTTATTCTACTTAATCAAAATGTGTTACTTTACCTATATACCGTTATGTTCCACCTATAAGGACTTGCACATCAGAGCAATATGAGTTTTGATGTTAAACAGCGCCATCTTGTGGACGCATGAGCTGTAGAGACTTAGGGAGGGTTTTCAGCCGAATCATGTGATTCGGCCAAAATGGCGGCCGCCATGCAGAAACACCTTATACTATAATGCTGCACTCTCTCAAGCTGCAAGCTGGTGAGTAATTACCCAATTTGCTGCATGATTTAAATATGACACACTTTGGACTACACACTGTCTATTTTTCTTCCCCTGAGGAAGCCTCCTGTTTGGAGGCGATACGCGTGGGGTAACTCTGCCAAAGCTTTCCCCCCCTTCCTACATCCTGGTTTTTGTCTGTGCTCCCTGGTTATTAGGATAGTGAGTATGGGCTTTTCTGTAACACCTGGGCCACTGAAAAGGTTTTTGGTATCAATGTTCGGCTAGCTGACATAGCAGCAGCACGTATCCAATGTGCTGCTGTTTTTGTGTTTAAGTCTTACTTTATGCCCTATTTGCCGTTTGTGTGCTCCAACTGAATGCACTAGTTTCTAGAATTGATTATCTGTACAGGGATTGATCTATACAGACAATGTGCACTGGTTTAATATTTTTCATCTGGCTTATTTAACTGTTGAATGGATGTTATGTCTAATCCTGTTTATATACTTCACTAAAATATAGCCAAGCCTTTCTCAGAAGTCCTATCAATAATATCTTGTGGTTTAGGCTCTGTCGCTCAGGGTTACACCCTGTGTGCTTTATTACACGCTAAACCTGAGCCTGACTCACCCTTTTTTTTTTTGCCTGTACTATAGATGCTATGGGAGTGCTTCATATATCTGTGACCTTACCAATGTGTTTCTAAGGGTATTTTCAGCCTTTTTGATGCGGATATATTGTATATTATTATTATTTTCTAGCACCGTAATAAATATCACTGTGTCCAGTTTACAGTAGGTCATAGCACTGCTGGTTGTACTTATTTAAGGGGTGGTGTATAATATTGATCTATTCAGTACCAATTTCATATGTGCTTTGGCATAGGGGATATGTGTTTGTTTTAAATGTTTTTAATTGTCCTTTGTGTGTTTACTCCCAGCGTGGAGTTCCATATGTATTCCTAATTGTAATAAAGATTTTTCTATTTTTATAATCTCTTGGTGATCCCTCTGTGGGTATACTCTTTTTCTTCTCCCTTTGGGATAATGTGAGTACTGCCGCTGCTGGAGGGAGTACCGGGGTGGATAGTGTGAGGCAGCAAGGTGTCAGTCCCTTCGCGGGTAGGGAAGGCCCCGGACTCTGGGGATTGGTAGCTTGGGGAGAGCAGGGTGCATGGACCAGGGTACTCACTCCCCATAGTCGTGGTGTTAGATGAGGTTTAGAAAGTAGACACACACACACACACTGTAGGTAAACCAAGTACCGCTGCCGCTGCGGGGAGCCCATCCAGGTATCCGCTCCCACCGGTGTCACTTAGTGATCCGAAGCCTGCCTCCTGCACAATTTGTTGTCTGTTGGTGGCCCCGTGGCTTGAAGCTGTTAGGGGCCCCACTCACTATGTGTAGTGTACCTGTGCTCTTGAGGGCTGGCACTTGGGACCTCAGTGGGCTGCTTTTGACTGGAAAACCCTGTCCCCCTCATTGTGCTGATGCCCTTAATCTCTGAGCTCTCAGGGAAGTTCGTGAAGATCCTTTCCCTCTAAGGTTAATTGTCAGGATGTTGAATTGGCTCCTGAGCTAGAGTCCTGTACCCCGTTGTGCTCGGTTCCAGTCCGTTCTGTTGGGCTTTTGTGGTGCTGACAGTCCTCCAAGACTTTGTCCGTCACACCCTTGTCCAACTTCCCTGCAACCGGTCCCCGACTCCTTTGATCCTGGACCACCGTCTGTGACCCAACCTGTCGTCTCCCTCTAGCTCCCTGGGAGCTAACACTCCAGCTCCTCTCACTTTGAGAGCTGTTACTTCCCTGTCTTGGTCCCTACCACCAGTCTGCCTGACCCCTAGGTGGGTGGCCCTTTTCCAGCTAGACCAACCAACTGTTGTGTCTGACAGGTCATGGTGTGGGATTTTGATTGGGATTTATGGTGCTGATGGGAGTGACACCGATTTTTTAGAAATCTGGAAAACATGGGGGATAGGCATTGCACCCTGGGGAAAGGATGCAGTTCCCTGTAACATCCTGATATAGTCAGGGGCGCTACACAGGCACATTTATAAAGAAAAAACAAAAAAGCTAGCAGTAAATGTGCACTACAGCACTAAAAAATTCCAACTGTACTTATAAATATGAGATTTTTGGCAAAAAATTGCAATTTCTTGAGCCACCCCGCCACTTCACGGCAAATCTCTGTTGGGGCAGTCCTAACACTAAAATATTTTTATAAAATGTGCCAAACAGCCTCACATATGAAATAGTAAAACTGCTCTTAGCAGCACTCACCTGGTCTATTTCAATCCCGTACCCATGACTGAATCATGGCTGTGGGCGGGACAGGTCCAAGCAAATGTTGCACAAAGTAAATAGCCTGTGGACAGGGCCTGATGACTGAATGTGAACAGTCACCAATTGCCAAAATCTAGACAGGTGGAATACATCCCAAATTTGGGTGCATAGCAAGGTGGGGGTCAGCCACCGACCAATTCAATGAAGAAAAAACAAAAAAGCTAGCACTAAATGTACACTACAGCACTAAAAAATTCCAACTGTACTTATTATAAATATGAGATTTTTGGCAAAAAATTGCAATTTCTTGAGCCACCCCGCCACTTCACGGCAAATCTCTGTTGGGGCAGTCCTAACACTCAAATAGGTGGGTGGCCCTATTCCAGCTAGACCGACCAACTGGTGTGTCTGACAGGTCATGGTGTGGGATTTTGATTGGGATTGGTGGTGCTGATGTGAGTGACACCGATTTCTTAGGAATCTGGAAAATATGGGGGATAGGCACTGCACCCTGGGGAAAGGATGCAGTTCCCTGTAGCACCCTGATATAGTCAGGGGCGCTACACAGACACATTTATAGTTTGCTCAACAACATTTAGACAAGCCTGTGAAATACTGGGATAATATAGTCTAGTCAGGTGAGAACAAAATTGAATTCTTTGGATGCCATAATCACACTATGTTTGGAGGCAAAAAGGCAAATCACCCCAAAAATGCCAACAACAGTGAAGTTTGGAAGGGGGAACATCACGGTGTGGGCTGTTTTTCAGCATACAGCACTGGCAAACTTGATATGATTAAGGAAGGATGAAAAGACAAATGTACCGATACATTCTAGATAAAAATCTGCTGCAATCTAGCAAGATGAGGAAGGGGAAAACAAGGGTGGGTATTTCAGGAAGACGATTATCCCACACACATAGCCAATTAAATTGGTTTCAGAGGCAGAAAATAAAGCCAATCACCTGACCTAACCTGAATCCAATAGAAAATGTATGGAAGGAACCAAAGCTCAGAGTTCATAGAAGGAGCCCACAGGACCTTAAGCACTTGAAAAGTGTTTGGATGGAAGGCTGGGCTAAAATCCCACCTGAGCTATGCATGCCACCAGTTTCTCCATACAGGAGGTGTCTTAAACCTGTCATCACCAACAAAGGCTCTTGTACAAAGTATGAATTAAATTTCAGTAAGCGTGTTCAATACTTTTTCTCTGTGTCATTTCTCATTATTACACATCACTAAATTTACGGACATCTATAGTTTGATTTCTTTGCCTGTGTGGATTGGATGGGTTGTTACCAACATCTGGTGAGAAATTCATGTCAATTGCAAATTTAAAAAAATATTTACTTAGAAAATTGGTGCCATGTTCAATACTTCTGTTACCTGCTGTATCTATTAAAATTCAGGTAGTTCCCAGGTTAGGAATTAAATATATTATGTAACTGTTATGGCCCAGATATGTATGCACATTAACTGGACGGAGGAAAAAAAATGTTTTGCCCCACTGCCGACCACTCTGCACACCCTACAGCCCACTGCCCGCCATATGGTTTTCTTCTTTCAATTGTTGGCCATACTGCATCTTATAGCCTCTTCCCTACAGGATATCCAGGCCTTGCAGGTCACTATCGAATGTCTTAAGAGATACGGCACCTCATGGGGGAAAGAAGAGGGCCGTAGAACAGTTATCGTCTTGTCCTCTTCTTTCCGTCATCGGATGCACCACTTTTTTGGCCTCCTCTATATTGGCCAGAACATCTCTCCTTGTCCATGCCAAAGGTTACTGCACGTCAAATAAGGTTAGGATGACAATGCGAACTTATCGCTGTGGCCTGTAGCTGACCGGCAGCCTGGCCTATAGTGAAAAAGCTAGAGATATGGTTTGCGATAGCGGAAAGAATAGGATAGGACAGGAGAAGTCAGTGGCGGTGAGGTGTGTTTCTTAGGTTTGTTTTTTGCACATCTGACATACTTATTCACTTATATAGCACTTTCCACAGCACTTTACATACTTCAGAAACAGTGTACTCATTGGGGCTCACAATCTAAATTCCCAATTAGTATGTCTTTGGAGTAAACTGAAATACCCGCAGGAAACCCATGCAAACTCGGGGAGGACATTCAAATTCCTTGCAGATGTTGTCCTTGGTAGAATTTGAATCCAGGAACCCAGCGCTGTTGTAGAGTCGTACTGGGATGTTCATAAGTTGGGGACTCCCTGGATAACAATGGTGGTGTTAGTTACGAGAACATAGTTGTAGGCAGGATTATGGATTCACATATGTATTATATTCTGTGATGTGCATATACTGTGTGTACTTTGTGCACTTGTTTGTGTATATTTGTATGCATGCATATTCGCACGTATACAGGAGTTTTGATTCTTCCAGACTGCCAGGACCCAACCACCACCATTTTTTCCCCCCTAGAAAGACACGACACCGTTCTCTTATAAATTAAAATACTTTTATTTGAATTTTCCATTTTGGAGAGAGGCATGGAGAAAAAACCACTCTCATCTTTTGGCTTAAAATTTGGTCGCAGCTTTTAACCAGGCATTAACTTGCCAACATCACGGGGTTCAGGTAAATGTACCGCCTTCCGGCCGTCCGGCGCGGGTATTTCACCACCACTTTTTCTACCCCTTCCGCTGCTGCGACTTAAACACAGAAAAACTCAATCAACTTGGAAAACAAAAGGGAGGGAGGGTGGGAAACAGGTCCGGGTCCTGCAGCAGAGAGGCCGGAAGCAGGGCAGCACAGTGATATGTATCCAGGAGGCGGGGCTTAGGCCAGTCACACCACAGGAGGCGGGGGCGGCAGGTCAGTGTCTTTCTAGGGGGAGACCTCTTTTTTAACATGCAGAGGGGCCAGCAGTCAGGGGGCAGCATCTCAAGTTTCTGGCTGCAGTGCCCCTCAAAAACACCATATTGATCACATTTTACTTTCTTCTTATATGCATATGAACATGCTTGTGCACACTCACATTATATTTGCTCAAGCAAACACATTTTTTATGTAGTAATGTTTTTCATTTATTACTTTTCTCCTCTACACACATTTTCATCAACACATATATTATTGTACACACATTCTCATATTTAGTTTTGTTACTACTTTACATGAATGTCTTACCATTTTCTCCCCCATCACTCCATGTCTTCATTTAGTATGATATTCCATGCTTTATTACAATATATTTTATTTAAGTTTTGGTCATTTTCCCTATTAGTGTAATTGACCTTATATTATATGGCTTCTGATGTAGCGTATGTGGTTGACACATGCGCCACCCATACCCAGACTGTGGCTCCATTATGATGGTTACTATTGGCACGACGGCAGTTACTTAATATGAATACTGGTGGAGTGCACATGGTCCATATATACCCTTAATATGTAGATTGTGGTGCCTTTGTGATGTGGGGAACAGCACCTGTATTGGCATACTTCCTCACCGAAAATAGACGGTATTACCCTGTTTCCCCAAAAAGAGCTGCCAAGAAAAACAAGCCCTAGTAGGATTTTGGGGGGCTTTTTGGTGTATGTTTAAAATATAAGCAATACTCCAAAATAAGTCCTCGTTGCGGTTTCATAAGTAAGTGTCCAAGTACCTAAAAAAATAGTGGGACTCTTCATCAAAAAAAGTAGACATCACCAAATGAAAGCAGAAATGCCCCCCTCCCCCAAAAGAAAAAAATCGCACTCACCAGACCACAAACAATTATAACTAGAAAATGCAGATGGTGGTTGGGCTCTCACACAGAGAACTGCATTACTGTCAGGTCCCTAACATTGCACTGCAGCTCTCACAAATAAATCAGGTACCAGTATCACTCCATGCAAGTGATACTGCTTCCAGTCACCAGGGGCATCCAACCACTGTAGAACGCAGGTGGACTTGACAATGATTCAGATTTGTATGTGAGAACCCATTTGCCAACTCTAATTGTTTGGGGCCTCGTAAAGTGCAATTATTTTAGAAGGTAAACTTGATAACAGAGAATAATAGAGGAAGGGTCTAAAATCCGCGCCAAGGACTCAAGGGATCCAATGAAGAGATTAATGCTTCTTTTAACATCATGCACAGGTCTACGTGACTCGCCCACCCCAGGGCTATGGGACACCCGGTGCCGGGCCGGACTAGTCCGGTGGTAGTCAGTGGTGGCTGGGCCCGGCTCCGTGGCCCTGGTGGGTGTCAGTTGAATATGTGGCTTGCTTGTTAATGGTTGTGTTCGTGACGCCACCTGTGGCATGCGACTATTAAGCCGCCGCTGCTGTGTGAGGCCTCCGGGATGATGATATAGCAGCTATGGTAGTACTGCTCCCCACAGGTGGAGCAATGCCCGGGGCACAGTTGGTGCTTGTAAAAGTCTATGGTGCTGTGTGACTAACACGGTGCAGGGCCGACAGGCGAGGAAAGAACCAGGCACAAACAACAGTCTCTTTACCTTTTCCTCTTTTACTCTGGGAACAGTCCAGTCCTGGGAGACCGTTACAGGTGGTGATGGGGATCCGGTCGGCCTGGAAGTACTTGGGGTGATCTTTCTGGCCAGCTGAGTATGAGGCCTACTCCTGTACCTTTCCTGGTGATGATAGGACCCTGCTTCTCTGAATCCAGCAATGGCCCTCTTCGCTGCTGGGACCAATGGCACGTCCCTTCCCTCTGTAGGTGGCTGCGCAGGCCCACTCTCTGGTGCTTCTCCGCTGGGGTCCACACCGGGCCCTGATGCTGCAGCTGTACCTTGGATGTGTCTGGGCCAGGGGCTTGCAGCTCTCCTGCCCTTCGGATTCGGCTACCAGGGACGTATTTTATACCCTGGCAACCACAGACTCCGATGTCCGAGTCTCTCTGCTGCCTCTCAGCTACTCCTGCTTCTCTGGGCCAAACTGCTCCAGCTCTAGGCCCCAGATTCACAGGACAGCTCACTCTGTGTCTGTTCACTTCTGCTGCTCCCTACAGACTAACTAACTCCTCCCCCAGGTCAGGCTTAAGGAAGCTCCCTGAAACTTCAGGTTCAGAGCTCCCCCTACTGGCCTGAGGGAGAAACTGCGGTGGATGTTAACTTACTGGCCAGTAGATTTCCCCATTACCTCCAGGCTCAGCATTAACCCTCAGGAGGGCAATGCCGTTGTGGCGACCAGGTTCTAGGGCGCCACACTCCCCCTTAGTTAAATTCAGTACTCCCGGACTGTAGAAACAAAACATAACATGTCATACATTTCATCCCAATATGGGAGGCACATTCTCTTTAACGTTACAATCTTAAACATTTCTATAAGAGTCCAGTGTGGCTCCCTGCCGGGTGTCCATTACACTGCTCCATGGGGGACCCGCCGCGATCAAACCCCCAACGTAGGCTCTGGGCGTGCGTCAGAGCATTGATGACCCCACTCTATGCACGCCGGACGGGTTTTTCTTCAGGGGTGTTTGAGCACACTGGTGCTAACTATGAACAATTTAGGTGTTGGCCACCCATAGTCCAGTGGCCCAATTGTCCATTTTCGCAATCAAAGAAAAAGAAAACATTTTGTACACAACATGACAGACATTTTGCATAACTATTTACACTCTAATAAGTACTCTTTACTTTATACAGTAGACTCCCTATACCTTAGAGGGGGTTGTCCCCGAGTGCTGCGCTGGGACCTACGTAGCTCTGGTGTTTGCCCCTGACTACGTGGTGCGTCTTCTATCTCAGCACTACAGGTGGGCCTAACCCCAATAGGTAAGCGTGATGGTTGCCTTTGTGGTCTAGGAGTCGCCAAGGGTATGACAGGTTCACCACTGACAGGGGGTTGATCCTCCTGTTCCACTGCTGGCGTGTCATCTCGTGCTGGAGCGGACGATTCTTTAGGTGGATCCGGAACCTTTTCTGTTTCTGGCTCGACCAACTGCGGAAACGCCAAAACTGGTACCACTATGGCATTGTTGATTCGGGTCCAAGTTTTGGGGAACTTCCCAAGGATGGTTTGAATCATCTCCCCTTCTTTCTCTTGACTTTGGGGACTTCCTTGTACTCCTTCCATTTCTCTTTGGATTCGGCACCGTTCAGGGCACGCTTTCAGGCGGTCTCGGGAAATTGCTTGACAGGTCTTGCCTTCATCTTTGCTTATGAGGCATACCTTACTATTGTCAAAGTTGGAGGGGATAATGGTGTAGGGCTCGTTTTCCCACTGATCATCCAACTTATGCGTCTTCCGCTTCTTCTTGAGGACTTGTTCTCCAGGTGCTAAGGGAGTTGCTGGGGCTGTTTGATTGTAATGCTGTTCTTGTCTCGTTCTTGCTTGAGACAGGCTCCTTTCCACGCACTCCTGGACCTTACGGTACCGCTGCTGCCGTTCTGCATCCCAATCCTCTATTTCTTGAACCGCCTCAGGCGACACAGTCCCCATCTCAAAGTCTACAGGCAACTTGCCTGGTCTGGCTCGCATCAGGTAAGCGGGGCTGCAGTTGGTCGAATTCACTGGGATGTGGTTGTACAAGTCTACCAGATCTGGCAACTTTTCTGGCCATTGGTTCCTCTCTTCCAGCGGTAGGGTCTTCAGCATATCAATAACCACATGGTTCATTTTCTCGCACAGTCCATTGGTCTGGGGGTGGTACGGTGTGGTTCGAATTTTCTTACAACCGTACATGTTACAGAACTCTTGGAACACTTCAGCCTCGAATGCAGGACCCTGATCCGTCAGTACCCTTTCCGGATAGCCGTGCGGTCGACAAAAGGATGCCTGGAACGCTCTAGCTGCCGTCCTGGCTGTCTGGTCCTTCACAGGCACTACTACCAGGAAACGAGAGTAATGGTCCACAATGGTGAGGGCGTACACATAGCCTGACCGGCTTGGTGTTAACTTCACGTGGTCCAGGGCCACCAACTCCAGGGGCTGCTTCGTGACAATTGGCTGTAGGGGAGACCTTTGGCTGGCATCATCCTTCCGCCTCAAGTTACACGGGCCACAGTCTCGGCACCATTTCTCGATCATCTTTCTCATGTGCACCCAGTAGAACCGATCACGGAGTAAGGCCTCCAACTTCTTCCACCCGAAGTGCCCTGCGTTATCATGATACGCTGCTAGGACCATTGGAGCATCCCTCTGCGGAACCACTATCTGCCAGACAAGTTCATTTGTTCGATAGTTGACATATCTCTTGCAGAGCTTGCCCTGGTAGGTGAACAGTCGTCCCCTCTCCTTCCACAGCTGCTGGGCTTCCTCTGGAGCGTCTGGGCCAAGATGGGTCTCAGCTTGCGCTAGCTTCTCTTTGACCAATCGCACGGCCGGGTCACCATTCTGTGTTTCTTCCCAATTATGGTGGAGTAATGGATTGACCGAGACCTCGTGCTGGTTTAAGCGCTTCACTCCCACAGCATGCTCACACTGTGAAACACCCTGGTGATGGAAAGCCGGTAACTCTATCTCTTCGAGTTCATCCAGGTCTTCTCCAGACTCGGGTAAGTGAGGCATTCTGGACAGCGCATCAGCATTGTTATTCTTCTTGCCAGCCCGATACTTGATGGTAAAGTCAAAGTTAGACAGCCGGGCCATCCATCGCTGTTCCATCGCACCTAACTTGGCTGTTGCCAGGTGTGTCAACGGATTGTTGTCCGTGAAGATGGTAAACTTGGCCGATGCCAGATAGTGCTTGAAGCGTTCAGTCACTGCCCACACAATAGCGAGGAACTGCAGCTTGAAGGAACTGTAGTTTTCTGGATTCCTTTCCGTGGGCCGAAGCTTCCTACTGGCGTACGCTATTACCCTCTCTCTGCCTCCCTGTACCTGGGACAGAACTGCTCCCAGTCCCACGTTGCTGGCGTCTGTGTACAGTATAAACGGTTGGCTGTAGTCAGGGTAGGCCAGAATTTCTTCTCCCGAGAGAGCCCCTTTCAGCCGGACAAAGGATGTTTCCAGTTGGCTGCTCCATTCAAATGGAGGGCTCTGCTTCTTAGCCTGCTTCGGCTGGCCCACCAGGAGATCTTGAAGGGGCGCTGCTATCTTGGTGAACCCATCAATGAACCTTCGGTAGTAGCCCACCAGTCCAAGGAACTGCCGCACCTCCTTCACCGTGGTGGGTCTTGGCCAGTCCTTGATTACCGTGACTTTCTCCGGATCAGGTGCCACGCCTTCTGCGCTGACCACATGACCCAGGTACTGTACCTTTGGCTTCAAGAGGTGACATTTGGACGGCTTGATCTTCAGGCCATATTTCGACAAGGACTCAAACACTTCTGCTAAGTGCTTCAGGTGGTCCTCATAAGTCTTGGAGTAGACTATTACGTCATCCAGGTACAGCAGCACGGTTTCGAAGTTGTGGTGGCCCAAGCAGCACTCCATCAACCTTTGGAATGTCCCTGGGGCGTTGCAGAGCCCGAATGGCATACAATTGAACTCACAGAGACCCATTGGTGTCGTGAATGCAGTCTTCTCCTTGTCCGCCTCTGCCACGGGAACCTGCCAATACCCACTGGTGAGATCCAAGGTGGAGAAATAGTTAGCTGACTTTAAGGCTGTTAGTGACTCCTCTATTCTGGGTAGTGGATAGGCATCTTTATGTGTAATGCGGTTAATTTGCCTGTAATCTACACACATTCTCATTGTACCATCTTTTTTCTTTACGAGCACTAGTGGAGCTGCCCAGGGGCTACAACTATCTCTGATAACCCCAGCCTCCTTCATTTCCCGTAACATTTCCTTGGCACACTGATACTGTGCGGGGGGTACAGGGCGGTATCTTTCTTTAATGGGATGATGATCACCCGTGGGGATTTGATGTTGAACCCCTTTCACCTGCCCAAAATCTAGGGGGTGTTTGCTGAAGACCCGCTCGTACTCCTGTACCACCCGGTAAACCCCATGCTTTTGGTGTGAGGGGGTGGAGTCGGTGCCCACATGTAATTTTTGGCACCAGTCTTCCGGCTGCCCCTTGGAGCCATTGTCTTCCGCCTGGTCGGACGGGATCAAGGGTTCCACTGCTTTAATGGTATTGTTGCTGACAGTGTACAATTTTGCCACAGTGGCATACCGGGGCAATTTGGCCTCCTCCTCCCCACAATTCAGGACACGGACGGGCACTCTCCCCTTGCGGACGTCCGCTACCCCTCTGGCTATCAGGACTCCAGGCCTACTGTCTGAATACATTGGTTCTACCAAGGCATGGTAATCCTGACC
Organism: Anomaloglossus baeobatrachus; assembly: GCF_048569485.1. Taxonomy (NCBI): domain Eukaryota; kingdom Metazoa; phylum Chordata; class Amphibia; order Anura; family Aromobatidae; genus Anomaloglossus; species Anomaloglossus baeobatrachus. The sequence goes on from NW_027442252.1 coordinate 93,183, forward strand.
CTTGAGGCCTATTGCTGCCCGACACCATATCAACATTTCACTTCTTGGGGGTATTACAATGGGGAGGGGGTCACTTACCCTCACACTGCCAATTTCTCCTCCGGCCAGCTCTACCTGCTGCCTCCTCATCAGGGCTCTGATCTCCCTCTGTAGGACACGCTGCTGCCCGGAGCTGGCAGTTTCAGACGCCTGTTGTAACAAAATTATCACTTCGGCAATACAATTTTCTATCACATTTGTACCAAGAGTTAGCAGTGGGTCAGATTCTTTGCGATCAATATCTACAATTATCATCCCCTGACATGGCAATTCCACCCGCCCCACTTTAATGGTTACTTCTTTGTACCCAATCTGAGGTAAGGGCTGACCATTACTGGCCACAATTGTTAAATCATCATCTGGGCCATGGTCAATGTCTGAATCGGCCCAATATCTTTTGTACAGTTTGTGGGGGATGGTTGTTACCTGGGACCCCGTATCCAGGAGGGCATTCAAAGGGATCCCATCCAGCACAATAGGAAGGACCGGTCGTCCTCCCACATACTTGCTGCGGCTGGGGGTTGAGCCGGGCTTCCTTACACCTGGGGGTCGGCTCCTGGCCCCAGGCTCGGCCCATTTAAAGGACAGCGTCGTGCAATGTGGCCCGCCTGGTTGCAGTTGCGGCAGATCGGTTGTCCTGTTGAATCGTACCGGTCTGTGTCTCTGCCTCGGGTCGGCGGAATCCTTCTCTGTCGCATCCATGGGACGTCCTCTGGGCTGGAGGCCAACTCGATTTTCGCAGGCGAGGGGGTCATTTGTAGAGACTGCACGGTCTTGGCAAGGGCAGCCACAGTCTTGGTCAGCTCCTGGACCTGTTGTCTGAGCTCCGCAGTGGGATCCTTATCCAGGGACTGCGCCTCAGCCCCTGCAGTGGCTCGTGTTGCAGGCATCACCCCGGGGTACGTGATAGCAGGAGGCCGGAGGGGTACTGGGTCATTCGGCGTAGATTCTCTCAGTACCCTGATGGCCTGGTCCTTAAACTTGGCAAAGTCCAGAGCAGGGTTCTGCAGGACCAGGATACGCAGCTGGGTCCTGTGGGCATCTGACAGGAGCCCCTCTATGAACTGCTCAGTTAGGAGTTTGTCTTCTTCACGTACACCCTCTGGGTCCACCTGTTTAACTGCTTTCAGGGCCTCTTGCAGGTTTAGGGCATAGTCCCTTATGCTGTCTGTGGCCCGCTGCTTGCACCCAAAGAATCTCATCTTTATCTCTGCTGCGGTGCGAGTGTCAAACGTACTCTTTAGCTTGGCCAGTATCTGGGCTGCTGTCCCTTTATCTGTATCAGGCCATGACTTCGCTTCACGCTGGGCTGCGCCGGCTAGCTGTCCCATTAATATGCCCACCTTCTGGCTCTCAGTCAGCGGATACACCCGGAATAAGCTGTGCAGGCTTTCTCTGAAGTCACTCAAGGTATGGGACTCCCCGAAGTATTGCGGCAGCCATTCTGCTCCCGGTATGTATGGCATGGTGATCGGCATTACCGGCGCTACAGTGGGGGCCGGGGCGACGGCGACTGGGATTGCTTCTGCTGGTGCTGCGGCGTCTCGGGCTATGGCAGCCACCTGCCCTCCCTCTGAGTCGGACATCTTCCTCCCCCTTAGTGAACCTTACCAGGCTCCGTTCACTTTTCAAATTTTCTTCCGGGTCGCGCGGGGTTAACAGCGCTCTGCTCTGATGGCGCGCTCCCTTCGCGCTCTTTGTCAGGCACGCTCCCCTTCTTCCTGCGCTCGGCGAGGCTAATGGCGGCGGTGGTCTGCAGCCAGTACACAGTCTTTTAAGCACAATTCCGGCAGGCGCACAGTACCCGGTGGGACCGGGCACAAAATCCTGTTCGTGACGCCAAAAATTGACTCGCCCACCCCAGGGCTATGGGACACCCGGTGCCGGGCCGGACTAGTCCGGTGGTAGTCAGTGGTGGCTGGGCCCGGCTCCGTGGCCCTGGTGGGTGTCAGTTGAATATGTGGCTTGCTTGTTAATGGTTGTGTTCGTGACGCCACCTGTGGCATGCGGCTATTAAGCCGCCGCTGCTGTGTGAGGCCTCCGGGATGATGATATAGCAGCTATGGTAGTACTGCTCCCCACAGGTGGAGCAATGCCCGGGGCACAGTTGGTGCTTGTAAAAGTCTATGGTGCTGTGTGACTAACACGGTGCAGGGCCGACAGGCGAGGAAAGAACCAGGCACAAACAACAGTCTCTTTACCTTTTCCTCTTTTACTCTGGGAACAGTCCAGTCCTGGGAGACCGTTACAGGTGGTGATGGGGATCCGGTCGGCCTGGAAGTACTTGGGGTGATCTTTCTGGCCAGCTGAGTATGAGGCCTACTCCTGTACCTTTCCTGGTGATGATAGGACCCTGCTTCTCTGAATCCAGCAATGGCCCTCTTCGCTGCTGGGACCAATGGCACGTCCCTTCCCTCTGTAGGTGGCTGCGCAGGCCCACTCTCTGGTGCTTCTCCGCTGGGGTCCACACCGGGCCCTGATGCTGCAGCTGTACCTTGGATGTGTCTGGGCCAGGGGCTTGCAGCTCTCCTGCCCTTCGGATTCGGCTACCAGGGACGGATTTTATACCCTGGCAACCACAGACTCCGATGTCCGAGTCTCTCTGCTGCCTCTCAGCTACTCCTGCTTCTCTGGGCCAAACTGCTCCAGCTCTAGGCCCCAGATTCACAGGACAGCTCACTCTGTGTCTGTTCACTTCTGCTGCTCCCTACAGACTAACTAACTCCTCCCCCAGGTCAGGCTTAAGGAAGCTCCCTGAAACTTCAGGTTCAGAGCTCCCCCTACTGGCCTGAGGGAGAAACTGCGGTGGATGTTAACTTACTGGCCAGTAGATTTCCCCATTACCTCCAGGCTCAGCATTAACCCTCAGGAGGGCAATGCCGTTGTGGCGACCAGGTTCTAGGGCGCCACATACGCGTTTCAGGAGTCGCAGCTCCCTTCTTCAGGACAACAGGCAGAAAAACATCAAATCAGTCATCAAATTAAAGTGCATAATGCAATATAATGTGCAAAAAGCATATTCAAAGCCTGGCTTCCAGAGCAAATAAAGTGCAATGGGTCAAACAGCTCACACGCTTCAGAAAACCAGACTTATGATAAAGTGTCAATGCATATCAAAGTGCAAATGCATAATAAAGTGCAACCGAGTAGGGGCAAACAAATTAATGAAGAGGAGGTAGTCAAATACTTATCGTGCAAGGAGTCACATGTGCGTCCTAGAGATGCCCCAGAAATGCCTCAATGCGTTTCTCCAGCAGTGGATCATCAGGAGGCTTGATATATAACATGCCAATCGTTATCAGGATAGCATGATGTCTGAATAAGGAGGGGGCCCTGCATTATGCACTTTAATTTGATGACTGTGTGCACTTTATCAAATATGCGTATTAAGTTGCCATCTAAGCATTAGCTTTATGCACCTAGTCACTTTTGATACCCCTGGTCTTTAATCATTCCAGGGTGTGTCAGGGCCATTTGAGGTTAGTCTGAGTCCGGTGGTTACGTGTGCTTGTCCTAATTTTCCTTTCCACTAGTTTGAATGTGCCCTACCCTTTTATCCCTTGCCCTATTTTTCATGACTGCTTTGAGGGCCTACTAGGGAATCCATAGGGACAGCCACTGTTGAGTGGGGGTGCCATTTCCGTAAGCATCAGGGTGCCAACCCCTGCGGTAGGTAGTGGACAGGAGGGAGGTATATCGGATAGGGTGAGAACTTTACCCTCCTCCCTTTCTTTTCTTCTATAATTGCACATGGTTTGTGGATATTTTTAATCAGAAACTAATAAATTTGTATTTTAAAGGGTTATATGATTTTGACATTATACAGTATATTTGAATAAATGTAGATATTTTTTGTTCAAGAATACATGTGGAATGTTGTTCATGGAAAAATATAAGACATCCCTTAAAAATAAGCCCTAGCACATCTTTCAGATAAAAAAAATAGTATAAGACCCTGTCTTATTCTCTGGGAAGCACGGTACCTCTTTATACAATCAGGTATGGGCTGCCGCTGATTAATTCTTCAGTCATACATGTTGCCCTATTATGGGTTCCTCCACCTATCAATTTATACCCAGCTATTTAATTTCTCAACCCCTTGAGAAAGCTGACTGCGAAACGCACACCGGATTTGTAACTGTGTTTCTTCCATATCTATGATTTATGTATTGATTCACTTGTACTTTACTTCCCTGTGCAAATACATATTTTTCTATGATAATACTGCCTCCTGCTCCCTGTAATTATATTAAATTATTACATTTTTTTAATTCAAATCATATATTTTTGCAGAGACCACAATTCCTTTTTGGTTTTAATTGATTTTAATCATGTCCAATTGTTTTTTTTTTATTGTTATTTTTTATTTCTTGCTCATATTTAATTTTTGGGGTGGTCTTCTGTTTAGGCCTCTTTCACACGTCCGTGTCTCCGGTACGTGTTTGGTCCGTTTCCTCACATACCGGAGACACGGGCACACATAGACCCATTAAAATCAATGGGTCTGCACTCACATGTGTGTTTTGCCATGGACCATGTGTCCGTCTGGGGCATACTTGTGCCAGTATGCTCCACACGTAGACATGTCCCTTTTTCTCTGGCATCACGGGTATCACACGGAATGCAAACGGACCACACGGAGGTATTCCGTGTGACACACACCGGAGAAAACACATGTGTCTGAGAAAAAAAATAACAAAACTTTACTCACCTTCTCCAGCCCTGCTGTCTCTGCCGTTGCTGTCACTTGCCTCCAACAGCCGCTCATTATGCTCATGGCATATTCACTTCACTGCGGGCCGGAAGCAGCAGCAGCGGGGAGTCGGCAGGAACGGAGACTGAAGATCAGCACCATGGACAGCAACGCCAAGTGAGCAGAAAGTTCCCGTTCTCCGTGTGTTATCACGGATAACACACGGAGAACACACGCATGCCATAAACACGGCTCACGGAGGGCAATACGCACCTTTGACACATCCGTGAAAAACGTGCGTGATTTTCAGGGACGTGTGAAAGAGGCCTTAGGTAGGTTCAGAAGCTTTATTTTTCAGGTCAGCGATGTAACAGCGATACCAGATTTATACATCTTAATTATGCTTTGATAATTTTGCACACCTAATACAGCTTTTAAAAAAAATATGTAATTTCTCCATCATTTTCTGAGATCTAGAATGTTTTTATTTTCCCACTAATAGAGCATTTTTTTTAGGAATTAGTAGATGTTTTAGTGATATAATTTTTACTTATATACACATTTTTAATAGCAGATTATTCCACTTTTCCTGTGACCCGCAACACACATCCGTTTTTTTTGTACGTGTGCAGTACGTATTTGCACATACCGGAGACACGTACACACGGAAACCCATGTTATTCAATGGTAGATGGCACACACACGTAAAATCACACGGAACGTGTGTCCGTGTGGTAAGTACGTGTGTGCGCTTTTCTACACGGACGACATGTCCGTTTTTGGCCGGCAACACGCAGGCACAGACCCGCTTTAGTCTGTGGGTCCGTACCTGCACGGACCGCACATGGAGTATGTCCGTGTTCAGCACATATCGTCCGTGTCCGTTTTTCATCACAAAATCTGAAACACTTGTTTCCAATCTATCAGGTCAATTGTAGGCCATTAATTCTGGTGCCAAACATACATTTCCTGTCTCATTTGCACTCCAGACAGCAGCTGGGCACCTGTCCTCTCACTGCAGGGGAACTTTGAGCACAGAGAACACCACAGGTACTGAGCATGGCGCCCAGAATCGATACAGAGAGGCTGATTGGAGAAGTGGAGAGGCATCCTGAGCTGTGGGACACACGTGTTGATGGCTACCATGACAGGTTAATGGTGGAACGAGCATGGATGGCTGTGGCAGAGATAGTCTACCCTAGGAATGGATGGTCTCAATGTACCCCTGGAAGGAAAAATAGATATGGTGAGTACAGATATTTGCATTGCTTCTGTCTTTACTAGAGATGAGCGAACCGGTCCCGGTTCGGCTCGAGGTCGGTTCGCCGAACGGAGGTCCCGTTCGAGTTCGGCTCGTCGAACGTTCGACGAACAGAACTCGAACTGCATAGGAAACAATGGCAGGCAATCACAAACACATAAAAACACCTAGAAAACACCCTCAAAGGTGTCCAAAAGGTGACAAACAACTCACAACACAACACAAACACATGGGAAAGTGACAAGGACATATACTCATGCGAAAACAAAACAGCTGGACAAGGAAAAAGAGGAGGACACACAGATATAGGCATGGCACGCCCTTCTAAAATCATGTAAAACACTGCAAGGTGACTCCAAGCGTAGTCTCCCTTTTTTTCCAAAAATTGGGCCCCACACACACCCACCCATTCAGTGGCAGCAGTTGTGCCCCAGTTGTACACTTCACAGCTAGATTTGCATCAAGCACATTCAAAAATACGCCATTCTTAACCGTCCCCAGGATGACACCGGGGTAGGTAGCAAAGTCTTTCCTGACCCCAGCTCTGTTCATCTTGGATCATTTTTAAAAAACACAGCAAGCAAGGGTTACTCCAAGCGGAGTCTCCCTTTTTTTCCAAAAATTGTGCCCCACACACACCCACCCATTCAGTGGCAGCACTTGTGCCCTAGTTGTACACTTCACAGCTAGATTTGCATCAAGCACATTCAAAAATACGCCATTCTTATCCGTCCCCAGGATGACACCGGGGTAGGTAGCAAAGTCTTTCCTGACCCCAGCTCTGTTCATCTTGGATCATTTTTAAAAAACACAGCAAGCAAGGGTTACTCCAAGCGGAGTCTCCCTTTTTTTCCAAAAATTGTGCCTCACACGCAGCCACCCATTCAGTGGCAGCACTTGTGCCCTAGTTGTACACTTCACAGCTAGATTTGCATCAAGCACATTCAAAAATACGCCATTCTTATCCGTCCCCAGGATGACACCGGGGTAGGTAGCAAAGTCTTTCCTGACCCCAGCTCTGTTCATCTTGGATCATTTTTAAAAAACACAGCAAGCAAGGGTTACTCCAAGCTGAGTCTCCCTTTTTTCAAAAAATTGGGCCACACAGACACCCCATCAGTGGCAGCACTTGTGCCCTAGTTGCAAACATGATGTTTTGATTTGCATCAAGCACATTCAAAAATACGCCATAATTAACCGTCCCCAGGATGACACCAGGGTAGGTAGCAAAGTCTTTCCTGATCCCAGCTCTGTTCATCTTGGCTTCCTTTAAAAACAATGTAAACAAGGGTTACTCCAAGCGGAGTCTCCCTTTTTTCCAAAAATTGGGCCCCACACACACCCACCCCTTCAGTGGCAGCAGTTGTGTCCCAGTTGTACACTTCACAGCTAGATTTGCATCAAGCACATTCAAAAATACGCCATTCTTAACCGTCCCCAGGATGACACCGGGGTAGGTAGCAAAGTCTTTGCTGAACCATGACTTGTTCATCTTCGCTCCTTTTAAAAACAATGTAAGCAAGGGTTACTTCAAGCGGAGTCTCCCTTTTTTCCAAAAATTGGGCCCCACACACACCCACCCCTTCAGTGGCAGCAGTTGTGCCCCAGTTGTACACTTCACAGCTAGATTTGCATCAAGCACATTCAAAAATACGCCATTCTTAACCGTCCCCAGGATGACACCGGGGTAGGTAGCAAAGTCTTTGCTGAACCATGACTTGTTCATCTTCGCTCCTTTTAAAAACAATGTAAGCAAGGGTTACTCCAAGCAGAGTCTCCCTTTTTTCCAAAAATTGGGCACCACACACACCCACCCCTTCAGTGGCAGCAGTTGTGCCCCAGTTGTACACTTCACAGCTAGATTTGCATCAAGCACATTCAAAAATACGCCATAATTAACCGTCCCCAGGATGACACCAGGGTAGGTAGCAAAGTCTTTCCTGATCCCAGCTCTGTTCATCTTGGCTTCTTTTAAAAACAATGTAAGCAAGGGTTACTCCAAGCGGAGTCTCCCTTTTTTCCAAAAATTGGGCCCCACACACACCCACCCCTTCAGTGGCAGCAGTTGTGCCCCAGTTGTACACTTCACAGCTAGATTTGCATCAAGCACATTCAAAAATACGCCATTCTTAACCGTCCCCAGGATGACACCGGGGTAGGTAGCAAAGTCTTTGCTGAACCATGACTTGTTCATCTTCGCTCCTTTTAAAAACAATGTAAGCAAGGGTTACTCCAAGCGGAGTCTCCCTTTTTTCCAAAAATTGGGCCCCACACACACCCACCCCTTCAGTGGCAGCAGTTGTGCCCCAGTTGTACACTTCACAGCTAGATTTGCATCAAGCACATTCAAAAATACGCCATTCTTAACCGTCCCCAGGATGACACCGGGGTAGGTAGCAAAGTCTTTGCTGAACCATGACTTGTTCATCTTCGCTCCTTTTAAAAACAATGTAAGCAAGGGTTACTCCAAGCGGAGTCTCCCTTTTTTCCAAAAATTGGGCCCCACACACACCCACCCCTTCAGTGGCAGCAGTTGTGCCCCAGTTGTACACTTCACAGCTAGATTTGCATCAAGCACATTCAAAAATACGCCATTCTTAACCGTCCCCAGGATGACACCGGGGTAGGTAGCAAAGTCTTTGCTGAACCATGACTTGTTCAACTTCGCTCCTTTTAAAAACAATGTAAGCAAGGGTTACTCCAAGCGGAGTCTCCCTTTTTTCCAAAAATTGGGCCCCACACACACCCACCCCTTCAGTGGCAGCAGTTGTGCCCCAGTTGTACACTTCACAGCTAGATTTGCATCAAGCACATTCAAAAATACGCCATTCTTAACCGTCCCCAGGATGACACCGGGGTAGGTAGCAAAGTCTTTGCTGAACCATGACTTGTTCATCTTCGCTCCTTTTAAAAACAATGTAAGCAAGGGTTACTCCAAGCGGAGTCTCCCTTTTTTCCAAAAATTGGGCACCACACACACCCACCCCTTCAGTGGCAGCAGTTGTGCCCCAGTTGTACACTTCACAGCTAGATTTGCATCAAGCACATTCAAAAATACGCCATAATTAACCGTCCCCAGGATGACACCAGGGTAGGTAGCAAAGTCTTTCCTGATCCCAGCTCTGTTCATCTTGGCTTCTTTTAAAAACAATGTAAGCAAGGGTTACTCCAAGCGGAGTCTCCCTTTTTTCCAAAAATTGGGCCCCACACACACACACACCCCTTCAGTGGCAGCAGTTGTGCCCCAGTTGTACAGTTCACAGCTAGATTTGCATCAAGCACATTCAAAAATACGCCATTCTTAACCGTCCCCAGGATGACACCGGGGTAGGTAGCAAAGTCTTTGCTGAACCATGACTTGTTCATCTTCGCTCCTTTTAAAAACAATGTAAGCAAGGGTTACTCCAAGCGGAGTCTCCCTTTTTTCCAAAAATTGGGCACCACACACACCCACCCCTTCAGTGGCAGCAGTTGTGCCCCAGTTGTACACTTCACAGCTAGATTTGCATCAAGCACATTCAAAAATACGCCATAATTAACCGTCCCCAGGATGACACCAGGGTAGGTAGCAAAGTCTTTCCTGATCCCAGCTCTGTTCATCTTGGCTTCTTTTAAAAACAATGTAAGCAAGGGTTACTCCAAGCGGAGTCTCCCTTTTTTCCAAAAATTGGGCCCCACACACACCCACCCCTTCAGTGGCAGCAGTTGTGCCCCAGTTGTACACTTCACAGCTAGATTTGCATCAAGCACATTCAAAAATACGCCATTCTTAACCGTCCCCAGGATGACACCGGGGTAGGTAGCAAAGTCTTTGCTGAACCATGACTTGTTCATCTTCGCTCCTTTTAAAAACAATGTAAGCAAGGGTTACTCCAAGCGGAGTCTCCCTTTTTTCCAAAAATTGGGCCCCACACACACCCACCCCTTCAGTGGCAGCAGTTGTGCCCCAGTTGTACACTTCACAGCTAGATTTGCATCAAGCACATTCAAAAATACGCCATTCTTAACCGTCCCCAGGATGACACCGGGGTAGGTAGCAAAGTCTTTGCTGAACCATGACTTGTTCATCTTCGCTCCTTTTAAAAACAATGTAAGCAAGGGTTACTCCAAGCGGAGTCTCCCTTTTTTCCAAAAATTGTGCCCCACACACACCCACCCATTCAGTGGCAGCACTTGTGCCCTAGTTGTACACTTCACAGCTAGATTTGCATCAAGCACATTCCAAATCCACAAGCATTTACTCTCCCCAGGATGACACAGGGGTAGTAAATTCCTTCTGGATCCATGACTTGTTCATTTTGATGAACGTCAGTCTGTCCACATTGTCACTGGACAGACGCGTTCGCTTATCTGTCAGCACACACCCAGCAGCACTGAAGACACGTTCAGAGACAACGCTGGCAGCTGGACACGACAAAATCTCCAAGGCGTAACTGGATAGCTCTGGCCATTTTTCTAGATTTGAAGCCCAAAATGAGCAAGGCTCCATTTGCAAAGTCATGGCATCGATGTTCATTTGTAGATACTCCTGTATCATCCTCTCCAGCCATTGACTATGTGTCTGACTTGTTGTCTCTGGTGGCCTTGCAAAGGAGGGTCTAAAAAAATTATGAAAAGATTCCATAAAATTGCTGTTACCAGCACCAGATACGGTCCTACTGGTACGGGTAGACTGTTGAAGATGACGAGACCGTCCCATGTTTGTCAAGTTACAACTGGGAGATTCACTCCCTGCACCTGCATGGTTGTTTGGTGGAAAAGCCGATCTAAGATCGAGTAACAGCTTCTGCTGATACTCCTGCATACGTGCGTCACTTTCTATGGCTGGAATTATGTCACAAAATTTGGACTTGTACCGGGGATCTAATAGTGTGGCAAGCCAGTAGTCATCATCACTTCTAATTTTGACAATACGAGGGTCATGTTGGAGGTAGTGCAACAAGAAGGCACTCATGTGTCTTGCGCAGCCATGCGGACCAAGTCCACGCTGTGTTTGTGGCATAGAGGTGCTAACCGTTCTTTCTTTTTCTGACATCTCCCCCCAACCTCTTTCAACTGAAATTTGACCAAGGTCTCCCTCATCTGCTGAGTCTTCCATGTCCATGGACAGTTCGTCCTCCATTTCTTCATGTTCTCCTGCACCTTCCTCAACATCTCGCCTGCTACCATGCGCCCTTGTTGATCCCTGTCCCCCATGGTCCCATGCCTGGCGCCTTGGTGATGATGAACGTCTGGACCTTGGTGATGTTGTTGTGTCTTGCGCATATGAATCCTCCTGTAGTTCATCCCCTTCCTGTTGTCCCACCCCCTGACTCCGAATAGTGTTTAGCGTGTGCTCCAGCATGTAAATGACTGGAATCGTCATGCTGATAATGGCATTGTCAGCGCTAAACATATTCGTCGCCATGTCGAAACTGTGCAGAAGGGTGCATAGGTCCTTGATCTGAGACCACTCCATCAGGGTGATCTGCCCCACCTCTGCATCTCGTTGGCCCAGGCTATACGTCATGACGTATTGCACCAGGGCTCGGCGGTGCTGCCACAGTCGCTGTAACATGTGGAGAGTTGAATTCCAGCGTGTCGCCACATCGCATTTCAGGCGATGAACCGGCAGGCCGAAAGACTTCTGGAGCGATGCAAGTCGCTCAGCTGCGGCGCTTGAACGGCGGAAGTGAGCAGACAGTTTTCGTGCCCTGTTCAGAAGGCCATCTAGGCCGGGATAGTGTGTTAAAAATTGCTGGACGACAAGGTTCAACACGTGAGCCATACAAGGTACGTGTGTCACCTTGCCCAGGCGAAGGGCCGCACCCAGGTTTGCAGCATTGTCGCACACGGCCTTACCAGGCTGCAGGTTGAGTGGAGACAACCATTTATTAAACTCGGACCGCAGAGCTGACCACAACTCCTCAGCTGTGTGACTCTTATTCCCAAGACATGTCAAGCTAAAGACCGCCTGATGCCGTTGCGCTCTGCTGCCAGCATAGTAATGAGGGGTGCGTGATTCCTTCTGCGCAGTGAGAACGCTGGTGGCCTGACCAGGCAGGCTTGGGGCGGAGGTGGAGGACCCAGATGAGGTGGAGGATGCAGAAGCAGTGGCGGAACTTGGACAGACAGAGGATTGACACACAAGTCGTGGGGACGGCAAGACTTGTGCAGCAGACCCTTCACCATCTATCACCATAGTTACCCAGTGCCCAGTCAGCGACATGTAACGTCCCTGTCCATGCTTACTGGTCCAAGTATCGGTGGTGAAATGCACCCGTTCACACACAGAGTTTCTCAAGGAAGCGGTGATGTTGTGTGCGACATGCTGGTGTAGCGCGGGCACACCTTTCTTAGAGAAGTAGTGGCGACTAGGCATCTGGTACTGGGGCACAGCGACAGACATAATGTCTCTAAAATCCTGTGTGTCCACTAGGCGGAAAGGCAGCATTTCGGTAGCCAACAGCTTACAGAGGGATAGAGTCAACCTCTTAGCTTTGTCATGGGTCGCAGGAAGTGGCCTTTTATTTGACCACATCTGAGGGACAGAGATCTGGCTGCTGTGTGTAGACGGTGTTGAGTAGGGTGTCCCTGGAAAAATGCAGGTTTGTGAGGAAAGTGCAGGCGGAGACATGATGTTGCCTTCATCCAACGTTGGTGCTATCGATGTCTGAGAGAGCTGTACACACTCACTTGTTTCCCCTTCCAAACCAACTGACGACCTACCAAGCAAACTGCCTGTTGCGGTTACAGTGGTGGAAGTTGTGGGTGGAAAAACAGGTGTGACAGCTGTCCCCACAGTCCTAGAAGATGACGAGCGCGCGGATGTACTGGAAGGGGCAGGAGGTGGATGGTTCGCTCCGCTAGGCCGCATTGCAGCACGGTGAGCTTCCCACCGGGCCATATGATATTTATTCATGTGACGATTCATGGAAGAAGTTGTCAAACTGCTGAGGTTATACCTCTACTAAGAGAACCATGACAAATTTTACAGATCACATAATTTGGGCGATCTTTTTCTATGTCAAAAAAGGACCAGGCTAGGCAAGGCTTAGAGGCCATGCGACCTGTTGATCCACCCCGAATAATGCTCAGAGGCAGAGTGGTGGCTGAGGATGCAGTTGTAGACGTGCTACCAGTACTCCGACTGTGTCCAGGAAGGCGCAAGGTAACTTCGTCATCAGTTGCATCCTCCTCCACCACCTCTGTTGACCTCCTCGAGTGCCTGACTGTGGGTTGACAGTAGGTGGGATCTAGAACTTCATCATCAATTGTTGTGTTTGCACTCCCCTCCCCCTCAGACCGAGCCTCTTCTTGCCCTGACCGAATATTTAAGTTGTCATCCCAATCGGGTATCTGCATCTCATCTTCATCAGTATGTTCCTCATTGTCTATAACCACAGGTGTTACAGTTTGTGACAAAGGGTCAACATTATGCTCAGAAACTTGGTCCTCATGGCCTGAATCAGAGTCACAAAGGTTCTGGGCATCACTGCAGACCATTTCCTGTTCTGTACTCACTGTAGCTTGGGAGCAGACCTCTGATTCCCAGGCTATAGTGTGACTGAACAGCTCTGCAGACTCAGCCATCTCAGTTCCACCATACTGTGCAGGGCTGATGGAGACTTCAGAGCTGGGAGAAAGCAAGTTTGATTGGGATGACAACTCAGAGGACTGGTGTTTTTTGGATGCAGTACTTGAAGTGGCTGAGAGGGCACTTGTTGGACCACTTGAGATCCATTCAAGCATTTTCCTTTTTTGGCCATCATCTACCTTTGTTCCTGTTGTTCGTGTCCGTAAAAAAGGGAGCACATCGGATTGTCCACGGTAAGTAGTAGACATCTTACTTTTGCTGGTAGATGGTCTATCTTCAGCAGATGATAATGGAGCTTTGCCACCTTCCCCACGGACAAACCCTTTTTTTCCTTTTCCACCACGCCTCTTCCCCTTTCCACCAGCATCTGTCATTTTGCCACTCATGTTGATTGCGACAAGATTGTGCACTGAAAATGTGGTAGTAAAAATTGAGAGGTGGTGTAGATTGCAGCGGTGGTCTAGCTTTATTAACAGCAGAATAATAAAGAATAAATATCCCTGACAATGCAACTACGGCCCTTAAACTGGCAGCATCAATTGCTAGTATAATGGCTTAGTTATAATGAGTTGGAGTGTGCAATGCAGGCAGAGGTGCTGCAAATGTCTTTGCACTAGTGTGACTAGACAAAAGTCCAATAGCCACGTTTAGGATGCCACTAGGTACACTGAGTGTTTGCTAGTATAATGGCTTAGTTATAATGAGTTGGAGTGTGCAATGCAGGTAGAGGTGCTGCAAATGTCTTTGCACTAGTGTGACTAGACAAAAGTCCAATAGCCACGTTTAGGATGCCACTAGATACACTGAGTGTTTGCTAGTATAATGGCTTAGTTATAATGAGTTGGAGTGTGCAATGCAGGCAGAGGTGCTGCAAATGTCTTTGCACTAGTGTGACTAGACAAAAGTCCAATAGCCACGTTTAGGATGCCACTAGGTACACTGAGTGTTTGCTAGTATAATGGCTTAGTTATAATGAGTTGGAGTGTGCAATGCAGGTAGAGGTGCTGCAAATGTCTTTGCACTAGTGGGACTATAGCAAAGTCCAATAGCCACGTTTAGGATGCCACTAGGTACACTGAGTGTTTGCTAGTATAATGGCTTAGTTATAATGAGTTAGAGTGTGCAATGCAGGTAGAGGTGCTGCAAATGTCTTTGCACTAGTGGGACTATAGCAAAGTCCAATAGCCACGTTTAGGATGCCACTAGGTACACTGAGTGTTTGCTAGTATAATGGCTTAGTTATAATGAGTTGGAGTGTGCAATGCAGGTAGAGGTGCTGCAAATGTCTTTGCACTAGTGGGACTATAGCGAAGTCCAATAGCCACGTTTAGGATGCCACTAGGTACACTGAGTGTTTGCTAGTATAATGTCTTAGTTATAATGAGTTGGAGTGTGCAATGCAGGTAGAGGTGCTGCAAATGTCTTTGCACTAGTGGGACTATAGCAAAGTCCAATAGCCACGTTTAGGATGCCACTAGGTACACTGAGTGTTTGCTAGTATAATGGCTTAGTTATAATGAGTTGGAGTGTGCAATGCAGGCAGAGGTGCTGCAAATGTCTTTGCACTAGTGTGACTAGACAAAAGTCCAATAGCCACGTTTAGGATGCCACTAGGTACACTTAGTGTTTGCTAGTATAATGGCTTAGTTATAATGAGTTGGAGTGTGCAGAGGACAGGAGGGTACAGTGCCAGGATTGTGGGGCTCTGGGTAGAGGAAAGGAAGCCTGCCTTTCTATTCCCTCCTAATGGGGAAATGCAGCGACGAAATCCCTGACCTTAGCTACACAGACGCTGTCGCTGTTTTCAGGACCTGTCACCTATGGCTCTGACCCTGCCGGTACGAGCCCTTAAAAGGACTGATGGAAAGTGCTATCCCTATGCTGTCCAGCGCTGTGTATGGAGCGCATACAGCTGTATCAGCGATAGGACTCAGGACGGAGCTGCGCCAGTGATGTCTGACACCAAGGACGCAGAAGAGATAATGGCGTCCTGGAGGAAAATGTCCGGTTTTATAATGCAGGGACATGGACATCCTATCACACATGCCGTTGCTTCTCTGGCTAAAAGTCCACTTAGCTGTGTGTGTGTCTGGGATTGGCTGACATGCTGGCCCGCCCCACAAGACGTGCGCGCTTAGGGAAGGAAGACAAGGAAAAAAAAAAAAAAAAAATGGCGATCGCCATTATACAAACAGGAGTGATCTGAAGGCGCTGTTCACGCACGCTATACACTGAAATGTCATAATAGTGTGAGTCACAGATTGACTTACACTATTACAGCGGAAAGCCAGCTAGGAATTAGCTGTTTTTTTGCTGCTAGAACAGTTCTCGAACGTTTCTAGAACTATCGAGCTTTTGCAAAAAGCTCGAGTTCTAGTTCGATCTAGAACAGGCCCCAAAATCACTCGAGCCTAGAACTGGAGAACCTCGAACCGCGAACCGCGCTCAACTCTAGTCTTTACCTACATGTGCTCATTCTGTAGGCACATTATATCCATATTTGTATAGTTTGTTTGGCATGTATTAATACGCCTGACTCATTTTGAGCTACACTGGAGACTCACAAACAGGATAGTGTAGTTTTTTGGCCTTCTGAACCATTCATTGCAGTTTTCTAGTAATGTCAGCATGTGTATATGTGGCCTGCAAAGCATTTTATGCATGTCCAAAAGGCATTTCAGGGTGGTCAAGCAACAATTAAACATGTTTTTGTTTTTTTTTTTTGTTTTCAATTTTGTATTTTTTCTAGTGTAAATGTGCTGTGAAATGTCTATACATTTTGAGTTGTATTTTCATGTTTGGTTTATTATGCATGTCCCTTGGTGTCACCATGTCTGGAATGGTAACAGTAATGTGTAGTGTGTAATGGGAAATATTTGTAGAACATATAGCACTTCATGGGTTAGTAGTCATTTTGCTTCTCATGGCTTACTGAAGGTTTTTTTTTTTTATTTTTGTAACTTTAAAAGGAGATAAATGATTATACAGTGGTTAAATCTTTTTACTGGACATCTTTTTTCTTTGTCATGCTTATTGTGTCATTATGTCACTATATGAGCGTCATGGGTTGTTGTTTTCATACACATGGATGTGTGTTCCAATTTTTTTCAATTGCTGCAATACAAGAATAATGTTTTGTTTTTTTAATCTTCAATTGTTATAATTTGTGACCTTATTTTACAATTTTTTGTTTTTAAACAGTGGATCTTGTAAAACGGCGATGGCGCTCAGCCCGTGACCAGTTCAGAAGAGAAAATAACCCAGTGGCGACCACAGCTGCCGCAGCAAAAAAGAAAAAATATATCCATTATGAAAAACTGAGCTTCCTCATGCCTATTATGGAAGTACCAAAGTAAGTTTAAACCATTACATCACATGGCGTTTTTTTTAAATGCACACATTAATTTATTTTTTTTTTCTTTTATCAAAGTACAGAGGATAATCTAGAAGATAGTGAGGAAGCCCAGTCAGCAGTATTAACAGCGACCTCTGCTTCCGAGATGGAGCCTACCTCATATCAACCACCAACAATCCCCAACACCAGCCAGCCAGACGCAGAAGAAATGTCCTCTGATTTGGGTTTGGGAACAAGTCAATCCACTAATGTAATTGCAGGCCAGTCTACAGGGCACCAAAGTGGCCCTTCACTAGTTCTTGCAGAGAGTAGTCCACAGCAACATGCAGGCACACAGCCAAGAATAACAACTAATACCATGCGCACAGTAGCCCAATCTTTCCATGGTCGCAGACATAGGCGTTAGGAAGATTTACGTTCCTTGCCAGATATCATTCATACCAGAATAATACACATGATGAATTCACTGATACCAGAGAGTGATGGAGAGAGATTTTGCCGCTCCCTTTCTCCCTCTCTTGCATTGGTTGCACCTGATAGGCAGGACAGATTGAGGGCGTCCTTAATAACACGAGTATCTGCTACCCAACGTGAGCCAGAACCCATATATTGTTTTGAAGTGATAGAGCAATGGAGAGCTAATCCACGTGGTCCAAACACAAACACAACACGACAAACTGTGGAAACCCAAACTGATGAACATTACTCTAATTTTCAACTAAATCCTGTAGTGCAACAAACACATATACAGTGTCCATCTTCTTCTATGGGAACTGATGTAAAAATTAGGCCAACAGTTATCCCACACCAAACAGGTACATTAATGACACAAAGGCCATCTCAACAGCCATCATTTGTCCCACAAGTACCGTCCCCAACAGACACCAATGCCAACCTCTTTTAACTATCCTAGTATTGTTAGTAATGTTCATAGACTACCTCAAATGTTTCAACAACCAACATCCTACCATGTTCCTAATAATCCACAACAACAGTACTTTCAACAACAGACTTACCCAACTAACTTCACATACACACATACTCAGCCTCTTCCAACACATCAATATGTACCACCTACACTTGGTCTTCCATCTGCTCAAACAACTGCATCATTATTTGTTCCAAGTACAACAACTGTTACTAGTGGAAACACGGATCAGTCACTCACTACAACATCTAGTGTTGTGTAGCAAACATTTTCTGTAGGTGTCAATGCAATGGAGACTACACAGGAAAGCATCACTAGCCTAGAGGATTTAGTTGAATCATAATGTGATATTGTATGTATGATTTTACATTTTGGTATGTTTTCTAGGGTATTGCTGGTCGAAAAACATATCAAAATGTTACACATTACTTACTCTATATGCATGGGGTCATATTTGTGTTTTCCTTTCCAAAGATTCAATAGAACTTACTCTATCAATTCCAAAACATTACCTGCCTGTTAGAATGTTGCCTTGTTCTGGACATGTTGTTTGGACCATCCATTAGAAAAAACTGGGTTTAGGGAAAAAATGCATGCACATAAACTACTACACTAACATTCAGACACCTTTATTAATAAAAATCCACCCACTATGCAGTATCTGCATATGGTCTGGTCCCATACTTGTATTCCAATAGTGTCAAACAAATTATGTTTGCGTGACATTATTGCATAATAAAGTATGGTGTTTTGTATGGGCTAATGTCCCTGACAAAATTTAGTTAAAACAAAAATAGAATACAGGGTGTTTTGCAAAAGATAACAGACATACATAGGTTAAATAATAAATCTGGACTAATTTTGTTCAAAAACAATTTGCCATATTTTTATTAGTCATGTACATTCAGTTGTACTGTTACTTGCAAATCAAAAATTCCTGATTTTATAGCAATAAAGTTAAATCACAATAGCTTATTGTGACCACAAACACAACCAACCAACAAAAATACCACAAATTATACCCATGTATGGTCATTTTCTCTTTTGTATTGCATATGTGTTTGTGATTATGTAACCAAGTGATAAAAAACTCTAACAATGTCAAATTTATACATGACTATGGCGATTTAAACTAAAATAATCTTTAAACTGATTCCTCACTTGTAGACCAGAAGTGGACACATTAGTTCTAACACTACCATTCTCTACAAATGGTGCATTTAAAGCTGGCAACTCCTCAATGTCTTAGTTATTGCTTTCATGTAATCTACAGTAATTATGTAACACTACTGTAGCTTTAATGACAGCCTTGATGGTGGTTGGTTGGAGTTGGATCGTGGTTTGATAAATGCGCCATCTTGAGGCCAAACTGCCAAAGGCACGTTCAACATAGCAACGTGCTCTGGCCAATTTGCTATTAAATAGGGCTTTTGATCTGTCCAGCCCCCTTCTGGGATATGGACGCATCAAATGCCTAGACAATGCAAACCCCTGATCTGCAACCATGACAAAAGGAACAATAGGGCCATCAGTACCAGGCAATGGTCTTGGTGCAGGCAAACTTAAACTATCAGACATTAATCGTCTTGCTAAACGTGAGCTCCTGAAAATGCGTGCATCTGAGGCACTGCCATAGGCCCCAATATCAGCAAATAAAAAGCAGTAGTTTGTATCTACCATGGCCAAAATAACTACAGAAAAAAACTTATGATAATTAAAATATCTTGAAGCAGAGTTAGGTGGTTTCTTCACTCTAATGTGCTTTCCGTCAATGGCGCCAATACAATTAGGGAAAGCTGTTTTCACCAAAAATTCATCTGAAATGTGTATCCATTCCTGTGTTGAAGGCAGCTGCATGACAAGATGCCTAAGAGTCTCCCATAGCACAGTGCCGGTATGCAGGATAATCTTGCCAATTGTCGACCTTCCGAATAAAAATTCGAAATGTAGACTGCTGATGGATTGCCCAGTTGCAAGGTAACTGAAATAGAAAAAAAAAATAACATTACTTTGACTATTCAAGTTGTATTTCAAAACAAAAATTTGTGTCATCCAATGACTGGTGAAATACTGTGTATGACTATTATTTTATTGCTTTTGTTGGAAAAAATTATGTGTTGAAATTTACTTTCCATATTGGAAAAATAGTTATTTTTCTGTTTAATAAACAAGCTTGTTTGATTTATGACTCTTGTTTCTTTAATTTTAATAGAGATAGAATGGTAGATGTGAGCACTCAGATCTTATTTTGAGATTGCAATGAGGTTATGTGATCTATCTAAGTTTTCAACAAATACCTAAATTTAAAATTACATAATTTAAACAAAATGATGCCTTTGAGATTTAACATGTATTTCAAAATAACAGATAAAGCATGAGTATACATGACAACACCTACCGTAAAGTCACCAACAGTCGTTCCTCAGGGGAGATGCTGAGGCGCATACAGGTGTCCTGATGCTTCAAACGATGGTACACAAGGCCAAGGATGTTGTCAAATGAATTCATGGTGAGATGGCAGTAGGCTTGGAATTTTGGTGGAAATTTCCGCATTTCGCCATAGAGAATATTAAAATGCCCATGTGTTTTCCTGAACTTCACAAGAGGGTGAATCCACATCCTTCTCTCCATTGGTGGCTCTTCTTCAATCATATGTCGCCTAACCCCAAATCTCCTAGATATCAACCAGAGCAAAAACATGGTTGCTTCATTGGAGAGAGACATTTTGGAGTGTGTCTAATGTGAGAATGAGCTCAGAATCCATGTTTTTTAAGGTTCTTTTAAGCAAACTAACCAAATTGGGTAGTTAATTGACCAATTTAACACACCAGGAGCACATTATGATGGGCTAACAAGGTTATTTGTGTGAAATTATGGATCTTAAAAAACGGACTGCACACGTGCGTATCTTATGTCAATATGGACATTCCACACGCACACACGGCTCGCATACGCCATCACACGGATGCCATACGTACCGGAGAAACTCCCCTAAAAAACGGAACACGGACCCGAAAAGCGGACCGTAAGACACGTACGTTTTTTTGCGTTAGTGTGTTTTAGGCCTGTGGCAGTGTGATAAAAAAACATCTTTTTTACAGTGTTCACCAGACAGACTAAACAATGTGACCGTTTTATAGCTTAGGTTTTTCTTTATTCAAGAATACAAATCATGTGTACCTTATTTAATTATTCGTACATGAAAAGGTCCTTTTTAAAGGAGAAAAAAATCGTCCGTAATTTTTTTGTGCTTTATTATTTACAAAATGTATTGATTTGTTCTTTTTTTACTTTTTTACTAAAGGCAGCGTTACACGCTACGATTTATCTGACGATATGGCGTCGGGGTCACGGTTTTCGTGACGCACTTCCGTCATCGTTAGCGACATCGTTGCGTGTGACACCTACGTGCGACTCCGAACTATCGCAAATAGGGTGAAAATCGTTGATCGCTGACACGTCGTTCAGTTTCAAAATATTGTTTGTCGTTTGGAATGCAGCAGACATATTGCTACGTTTGACACCCTGCCAACGACGAACAACATCCACACGACCGCCTTGGTCAAACAATATATCGCTGAATGATGTAGCGTCGTTTGTGAGATGTGTAGGCGTGACCGCTAATAAATGACCTATGTGCGATCTCGGCAAATCGTAACAACGATCTGGGCGTGTCACATTGCTAACGAGATCGCTAGCGATATCGTTGTATGTAAAGCAGCCTTAAGACCTACTACTTACACACTAAACAGAGGGATTGCTTTTCTAGGAGACTGCAAAACGTATGTATTACAGGTTATTAGACCTGTTAGTTTTACATTGACTCACATGGCCTGTTAGACCCTACTTATGGTTGCAGGTGGGGTAGGGGGAAGGGATGAAGAGGCAGGCACAACTGATATTGTGTCGCCCAGGGTTATGGGGTAATCGGTCCCGGGCAGTGTTTAACTGGGGAATGTCACTTTGTTGGTCGTTGCCCAGTTCCATTCCCTGGGTGCTTTTTGAAAAGGGGCTAATTACAGGGGATTGTTGAATAAAGTTTATACATGAAGCCACTTGCGGTTTTGCGGCTATGTGCATGAAGCCACCACTGCACAATGTTTACTACTGGGGCTGGTGGTAAGGCCCTGTCACACACAGAGATAAATCTGTGGTTGCAGTGAAATTGTGGACAATCAGTGCCAGGTTTGTGGCTGTGTACAAATGGAACAATATGTCCATGATTTCCCTGCAACCACAGATCTGCCAAAGATTTATCTCTGTGTGTGATGGGGCCTTTAGTGGCAGCCTGGATGTTAGACCCTCCACTAGCAGGGCCGGGCCCCAGAGGGTAGGTGATGTGACGGGTGTCGAAAGAAGGTAGGCCACACAAGGGTTTCAGTGCAACTGGTTCTTTACTCACTTTCTGGTGGTAACTGGTCACCCGAGGCTGATTGGTCTTAACCGCAGGTCCCATTAGTCCCAGTGCCGGTTTTGTGACCTGGTGGCTTCTTTCCCCTGCACCTGTCTTTGGTTGGTGGGTCCCCGTGGCATAGAGTGGCTGGGGGTCCCATCCTGTTGTCTGCTTCAGCAGTCCATATGACTGTAGTGTGAACCTTGTGGGGTTGGAGTCTCTGGTCCTCTCCCTGGTTCTCCCTTTGCTACTGAGTCCCGAACTTCAAGGTCAGTGAGGTCCTTGATGGTCCCCTCACTGTGCAGATTTTATCAGGTCTGCCTGGAGCTTTTGCCTGACCTAGGATTCTGTACCCCGTTGGTGAGTAATTCCGGGAGTACTCCACCATACTCCACTGGCAACTAACTGCCTGGGCCCTCAGGTCACTGTTCACTCTGGTCAGTCCATTTGCTCACTTTCACTGTCAAACTCTTTTTGCCTCCACTGTCTAACTGTCCAATGTTTGCCCCTCCCACTGGTTGTCTAGTGGACTGGAGTGTCTCCACCTCTAGGCGGCCATCCATTGGTCCGACCCTAGCCTTGTACCAATCTATGGGGGATGATTGGGGAAAACAGGGATTACCTGGAGTGTTTGTGTGTTACCGGCATTGGTTTTCCGGGTCCCTAGGGGGTAGGCCCTGCATCCTGGTGGGGATGCAGTACTTCGTAGCTCCCTGATGGCTTCAGGGGTGCTAAAATATAGTATCTGATCATTTCTATTAAAATCAAAAAAGGTCCGTGGAGCTTCTGTTAGGAGTCTCTACACAGAAAATAGCCAGATATCCCTCCGGGAAGGACCCAGCCAAGGATTGGCTCTGTTTAAGAAGACCACCATAACCACCATATTAAGTGGCCCATTTAGACTAACAAGCCTTTTCATATGACCCAGGATATATGCCAGATCAGAATCCCAATTTGCAGACACGGTGTTTTGGGGTGATTGCCCCTCGTCAGTGCAAAGTGTGGGTAACTGATCTGGCCTATGAGAAGCTAATGGGGGACCATGGGGGAAGACTATTCTCCTTATGGAGACCTGACAAACCAGTCCGGCTGTCAGTGGTAAGGGGACTTATAGCTGCAATGCCCCTCTGGGAATTATTCAATTTGTCTCTCCAGGAAAGGAGACAAACTCTAGCGCCACTGGAGAGACAATTTGAAATTGGGATTCTGATCTGGCATATATCCTAGGTCATATGAAAAGGCTTGTTAGAAGGCCACTTTTAACTTTTAGGATTGCTACTTCCAATAGGTGGCGCTAGAGTTTGTCTCCTTTCCTGGAGAGACAATTTGAATAATTCTGAGAGGGGCATTGCAGCTATAAGTTCCCTTACCACTGACAGCCGGACTGGTTTGTCAGGTCTCCATAAGGAGAATAGTCTTCCTCCTAATATATAACGCATGTATGCAAAATTAGGTAACTAAGAAAGTACCCATTCCCACCATCTACCATCATCTTGTGTAATGTGATTAATGTAGTATATTTATTTCTACTTGTGGGATTTATAAATTTAGCCACCAAACAAGACAATCAGCCTACTGCTTTAGCAGCATATGCTGCTACTGTGAGTGTTCCTACAATTATTAGGGATAATCCTAGTATCTATGATTTTGTTAACAATTTTACATCTTGTGTATATGATAAAGAGGTCACTCGCTATATTGTTACATCTCATATTATTTCCTGCACTCATACTTTTGAACTTTTCATTTGTATGAGAGCCACAAATAATAGCAATCTCCCCATGCCTTGTCTAATTCTTTATTTGTAATCGTTGACCTCTGCCTATTTTGCTTTTATCACAAGTTATCTGATAAATCAGCTGGTGTAATACTTTGAGTCCTTATGGTAATCATCTCTTTTGTTAGCGAATGTTCCCCAGTGCAGTTCATGCAGGCACAATACAGATTGGAGGTGAAGTTTTGGGTCACATCCTCTTCTGTGTCTTCATTTATGTAAAGGAGTCAATAGTGCCTCCATACAAGTTTTTAATATATTGTCATCACTGGTAGTCTTTGTCATACAAAAATGGCTCATGTTCATCAGCTGAGCCAAGTAAACCCATAAATTTTGTTTAGTTTTCCATAAGGCTACATTTTCCATGGTTGGTCTCTCTGTTTTCGGTCTGAAGATTGATTGGCTTCTGACGAAAGTAGAACCATGTACATGGTGGCGCCAATGATGCAACATTTCCAGATTTCGATCTAAAGGGACAAAAATACACATATTATTCATCTGTCAGTTGGGATGTAGTCCCACTTTTCTTGTTTCATAACTATCAACACATTCAGCAGGTTCTGGAATACCTTTGTCACTCAATTATTTCACCCAAATGTTTGCACAATCATTGATAGGATGTGAAGACCTAAATCATTTATCTTCTCTGCACAACTGTAGGAGCTCTTTCTCTGTCTATCCGCATTGTAGAGAGACTGTACTAGCAACTGAGATATTCTATCTACCTTCTGCATTGTCATGTCACTTTCTACACTATTCATTAGAAGTACCTTAATTAATAATCCTGATCTATCCCTTCTCTCGTACCTGAATTCAGTTTAAGGCCAAATCTGACCTTTGGACCACCAAAATGCTAAGGTGCCATTTACAAACCTATTGTGGTCCTGATTGAAAATAAAGAACACACATACAAAAAAAAAACAACAACCATAAGGTAAACATCAATACCCATTCATCACAATGGGATGATTACTTGTTTATTGTTTTAGTCTCATTGCTTTTAGTCTCATTGTTTTAGTCTCATATGTGAAACTTTGGTCTCCAGTCAAAAAAGAAGCACAAACACAATTAGAATACAAGCTCAAATAATACACAAAATATAATTTTATCCAGTCCATTATCCATATGCTAAAAGATTCACATCTAACTGGTATATTGTGTTGTATTAATTAGCAGCAGGGGTATGGCAATCTGTGACCAACCGAAGAATAGGCATAATAATTGCCCTTCCAATAGACCATACACTGGCATCCCGCTGGTTTCCAGTCTCTCCTTTGTGAACATTTGGGTGGCTTTACACTGTTTGAGAGCAAGAATGGCTTTTATATTACTTTTCTCTTTACCTGTCTCTGTATATTCTGTATTCCTGGTGGCAATCTCCTCTATGGCCTCAGTATTACTCTTAGCTTTTTCAGTCTCCTCTATGGCCTCAACATTACTCTCATCTTTTTCCCCCATCCATCTTCCATTTCAGATGGAGACATCTTGGTGGGAGATGATGACAGCCTCCTCTGCAGGGCTTTCATTTCCTGTACCAAGCATTTGAATTCAGCATAAAGATCCTCAAATCCCGGTGCTGTGGGCTTTGCTGGTGACAATGAGAAAGTGGGCCCTCTTTCACCCCGTGTCCTGCTGTGCCCCTGCGGTGGAGATGCAGAATGTTTTGCTGCAACCTTTTTATGATGTGAAACCCCTGACCTTTTTATTGAGTCTTCTCCTTTGATACAATTTTCTCTTTTTATACAATTTCCACATCTCGTCAGTACTAATCCCGTCTATTTTATCCCAGGGAACACCATCCTTTATCAGGGCATAAACATATCTCTCCTTGTAACACGATATCTATGATTTTTACCACGTTTGACATTGTCACACTGTTTTTCAAAGGGAAAATTATCTCTCTGTTTGGGACCCCATTCTCCCAGATCCCCTAACTGTCGGATCAACTCCAATGTATTGGAGATGGTTTTCCCAATCTGATTTACCATTATCGCCATCATGACACATTTATAAGCTGGAGGGGCATTTCTAATGATACTGTGATGCCCTGGCAAAACCAGGTAGTCACAGATAGGTCCCTACACAACACCTTTCCCCATCTAGGAAACACACAGCTGACCTGAAACCCTAGTTACCCCCCTTTAGGGCAAGACAGGCACACCAGTGGGCGGGACCAGGCGGTCATGGAACGCCCACCTAGGGGTCTAGACAGCCCCGGGCGGGAAAACAGTCAGTCAAGATTTGCTTTGGAGTTCGAGTTGGAAGGAGTGTGGGCTGGGGCTGGGTGTGGCTCCAGCAGAGGAGGTTCGGGTTGGGCGGTGCCGGGGTCGGAGCCCTGGTGCCTTGGCTAGGTGGCGGACGGTGGTCTCCGGCAGCGGGAGACGGGGGGATTGCTCAGCAGATCCGAGGGGGACCGGAGAAGGGTTGGAGCCCACCGGTACCGACACCGGAGACCCGTCCGGAAACCGTGCACACAGGGGGTACTCGGACCCTGAAGCTAGGACTTAAGATAGCCGCTTAGCTAATTAACCGATTGGGGGCAGGATTGTGGGTCATGTCCCGGCCTAGGTTCCGAGGGGTAGACGGCCACCCAACGAGAGGAATAGGGCCACCGCCAGGGCCTGTAGGTCCCACGGGTCAGCGTCAGACGGGCACGGCTCCTCAGGCCAAATCCAGCCAGGAGCGGACTCCCGTGTTCACACCGGGAAGTCAAAACACACAACAACACAAGTGCAGAGGAAAGGACGGCGACCACCAGCCCGGGTGGGGAAGCAGAGTACAACCGGTCACGGCGGCCGGCCACCAACACCTTGGTTTACTAAAAGACTCGTGTGGTTTTCTTCCAAAGTGAGTAGACAACTCTCCCCCCCGGTACATCTGGGCCTGCAAGCCCTTGCCAACACCACACCCTTCACAGAGACACTGGGCCCCGGGGAAACCACCCTTACCCACGGAGGGGTTAACATCCAGCTGCCAGTACATCTCCCCCGGGTGTTCTCTACAACAGCAGCAGTGGTGTCCCACTTCACCACACACCGTGGGTGGCGTCACGAACATTTTATAAACAATCCCATACAAATACGTCCTCCTTTTTATTTGGAGTGTCCGGGCGACCCCTTGAGCCATACCGTAGGCCCTGGATCCGAGCAGCATCTGCTGCTGGCACGGGGGTGGCACATGCCGATTTCTAATAGATACACTTACAACAACTTGCATGTAATTGTGAAGCCCCACAGGTGTAGTGTCGGTGCATTACCTTCAGGGACTCCACTCGGCTGGTGCTGGTCACAGGTAGGGAATCTTCGGTTTTGATCGTGACGCCACTCTCAGTATTGCGGTCAGTGGGGACCGCCACTGCAGGTTAGGGGACGCCTGGGGCTGATGGTGTGTGCAGTTAGTTGGAATAGCCTCCTGAGAGTGAGGCAAGCCCCAGGGCCCAGTGTAGGTTTGTAGTACCACAAGGCGCAGAATGACCACACAGGCAGGAATGTCTTTCAAGGGCTTTACTCACATTTGATGGCAGGGTGAGTAGCCCGGGCGTAGCTGAGATGAACCAGGTGGGAACCAGGTATCCTTCAGGCTGACTTTATGAGGGTGACTACTGACTCGCCTTCCTTAGCCCTTGGTGGTTTGGGGTGACCCCGACTTTGAGTCCCTATGGGGGTCACCCAGGGAAGATGCTGCAGCCTCTCTCCCCCTTTTGTTTGCCGTTTGCTTGTTCCCCGGACCAGGCCACTCCAGCTGCTTGCCTCCTGTGACCTATGGGCCCTCACTGCGGTTACGTGGCTGCGGCTTTTGTGGTGTTGTGGTGTGGGCTTTGAGAGCCCCACACCGGCAGGTTTAGCAGAAGAAAGCTGGATCTATCTTCGCTTCGGGATCTGCCGCCCGGTTGGGCCTGGTGCTCTCTAGCAGTCTCCTTACTTCCCACTCCGTTGCACTCCCTAGCTGAAGCTGGCTTTCAGGTAGCACTCCTAGTTGACCGTTCTCCCCCGTCTGTAGCCACTGCGCGGACGCTGTCAGATTGCACAGCTCCAGGGATCTGCTCCTCACTTGAGCTCCCTGGACTCTACACTGAACTGGCTCACTGCTCCTCCTCTCCTGTTCTTGCCTACGCCACCTAGCAACCAGACTCTCCACCACACCCCTTGAGAGGAGATGGAGGCTCTACCCCCTCCACTATTCCAGTGAAGGTGAAGGCTTGCCCCCTCCTGGGATCCCCAGGGGTCCTCTCATGGGTACATGTGTGAGACCTGATCACTATGCGCCTGTGTTCCACACCCCGGTCAGCCTTCTGGATTACCTGTGTTGTACTGTCCCCAGCATGGGTGCAGTACTCAGTGGTGCCTGACCAGGTCAGGGGCGCCACATAATCGTCATATGTACTTGCTGAAATGGCATTTTTCATAGCCTCCTCCTTCAATCTCACAATCTTTCAATGTAAACCATGGTTTTTCATTGGGCGGCCAGTCCGTCTCAGATGGGTATTTATGCTTCAATGCCATAGCCACAACATCCAACGTACTACACACCACATGAGGTCGCTGAATTATCAAGGAACTAAATGCCTCCTTCACTACAGGTTCATGGCTGAGTTGAACAAACTTTGGGCCATCCACAGCATCCACCTGTACTCCATGAGCTCCCATCTCCCACAATCTGACTGCCCAAGCTATCAAAAGTTAATTTGGCCTTTGTGAAAAACAATCATGAAGCTGACTGCAATCATCTACTACCATATTACTGTTCTGTTTTCCTGTAGCTGTTTCTACAACTCGTCTCCAATGTATAGGATGAACTTTTACTTGGTTAAGAGGAGGATCAATTTCCTTCTCCTCACTGACATGTTCATCCTTCTGTTCTTTGTTTGTGACTTTTTCAGAATCAGTTCAGTTCTGTATGTCACCATTCCACTCATCTGAGTTCCCCTCTGTCCCTGCTCTGGCCAAAGCTACATTCTTTTTATTCTTCTTCCCTCTCTTCTTTCTGTATTTATACTGCTCTATACATACAGCAGCCTTTTCTGCATCATGCTGATATCCATTACATTTGTCTACTGAGAACCTATTCTGACACTGTGCTGTAACCAATGCAGTCTGGGACTCACACAATTGTCTTTCCAATTCCTCAACTTTTGTTAACATACGTATTTGTTCCTCATGCTGTTGTCTATATGCAGACAACAGGATCCATCTACGCCTACCATCAGCGCCCAGTTTTTTACCTTTTTCCACTTTTACTTTCTGCAAGCATTCAACCACATCAACAGGTTCAGCATTTTTCAAACATTTGTCCCATGGTTCACGCAAACCAACACTGTGCGACCACTTGTTATCATAGGGCGTCTGTTCCCAACCTGAAATCTCAATGCATTCACTCACAACCACTTTTTTCTTAAAAAGATGCATGTTTTATGCAATATCACATTGCACCAAAAATAACTTCAAAGACTTCTGCGTATCCTGCCGACTACGCCAATGTTTTGCCAAATTATTTAGTACTACGGTTTAGATACGGCTTTAAAGAAGGCAATTAAGTAATTTTATTATAAAGGGTAATAATGAAATAGAAACTTAAAGGAAAAGTATGATATTTTGAACACTTTTGTATATTCAACATACAAAAGTTAAGTACATTTAAATACTTACATCACCAAGGAGCTTTTGAACATCATCTGTCTGGAAGTCAGAGAAGGATGACATAGACAGAACTCCTGGAAATTCCAACTCTGACCGGACGTCACGGTGCAGGTACATGAGCTGGTCTTTGCTATATTTCATCTGAACTTAACCCCTTCAGCCCCGGGGCACTTTCCGTTTTTGCGTTTTTGTTTTTTGCTCCCCTTCTTCCGAGAGCCGTAACTTTTATATTTTTCCGTCAATCTTGCCATATGAGGGCTTGTTTTTTGCGGGACAAGTTGTACTTTTAAATGAAACCATAAGTTTTACCATATGGTGTACTGGAAAGCAGCAAAAAAATTCCAAGTGTGGATAAATTGCAAAAAAAGTGTGATGGCACAATAGTTTTTGGGATGTTTTATTCACGGTGTTCACTATATGGTAAAACTGATGTGTGGGTATGATGCCTGAGGTCGGTGCGAGTTTGTAGACACCAAACATGTATAGGTTTACTTGTATCTAAGGGGTTAAAAAAATTCACAAGCTTGTCCAACAAAAGTGGCGTACGTTTTGCGCCATTTTCCGAAACCCGTAGAGTTCTCATTTTTTGGGATCTATGGCTCAGTGATGGCTTATTTTTTGCGTCTCGAGCTGATGTTTCCAATAGTAGAATTTTTGCGCAGATGCTATGTTTTGATCGCCTGTTATTGCATTTTGCGTAAAACTTGCGGCGACAAAAAAACGTAATTTTGGCGTTTGGAATTTTTTTGCCACTACGCCGTTTACCAATCAGATTAATTGATTATATATTTTGATAGATCGGGCATTTCTGAACGCGGCGATACCAAATATGTATGTATTTATTTATTTTTTAACCCTTTAATTTTCAGTGGGGGGAAAGGGGGGTGATTTGAACTTTTAGGTTTTTTGTTCTTTTTTTAATTTTTTAAAACTTTTTTTTACTTTTTTTATTTTATTTTACTAGTCCCCCTAGGGGGCTATAGCGATCAGCAATCCGATTGCTGATCGCTATACCGCTGTAAACAGCAGAAATAGTCACTTTCTTTTTTCCTCTGCTCCATGCCGAGGAAAAAGGAAAGTGAAACTTAGTAGCAGCAGGCATCATCACATGACCCTGTGCTACGATGGCAACCACCGAACGTTACGTGATCACTCACGTGACGTCTGGAGGGGGCGGCGGTAAGTAAAAAACATGGCCGCGCGCATATAGATCTCGCTGCCAGACTTTGGCAGCGAGATCTAAGGGGTTAATGTTCTGGGTGGAATGCGATTCCACTCGGAACATGTAGGCACACATGTCAGCTGTTGAAAACAGCTGATATGTGTGCCGATCCACGCCGCCTGCCCGCGGCAGGGGGCGGGGCTTACCGGGACACGATTCATGACGGAAAGATCCGTCCATGGTCATGAAGGGGTTAAATAGAGGCTTGCACAAAAATTACAAGCCTTAAAGTTAATGTGTTGTAGTCTTATTGATACATGCCTTCCAATGGCCAATCTTTGGGCATAGATGAATCAGAGCTAGAACACACATCAGATAATGGGGAAATAAACCCACACAATTCAAATCTCCTAAGAATACACATCAGATATTTGAGCTAGGTAAATTACAAAGTTTCTGTACAATGGATATATTGTCTGTCTGTGTATATAAAGCAAATCAAAAAGGTCCATGGAGCCTCTGTTAGGAGTTTCGACACGGAAAATAGCCAGATATCTCTTCGAGAAGGACCTAGCCAAGGAGTGGCTCTTTTTAGGAGACCACCATAACCACCATATTAAGTGGCTCTTTTAGTTAATATCCAGCGCTTGACAAGTTTAAAGATATGACCAGGGATATATCAAGGCCAGGTATCCATCTATAGACAGCTGTTTTTGGGTATTGCCCTTCATCAGTGTGGAGTAGGATTTTTGCCAGGTGGGAGAAATGCCTAGTAGACCAGCAAGACAAAACAATCATTGATCTCGGGGAGGCCAGCCAGAGAAAACACTGCCGGCAGCCAGCGAAGGCGCTCAACACAGTGAAATCCTAGGTGCATTGCCCCCTGGGAAATATGCAAATCAAAAAGGTCCGTGGAGCCTCTGTTCGTAGTCTCGACACGGAAAATAGTCAGATATCCCTCTGAGAAGGACCTAGCCAAGGAGTGGCTTTTTTTTTGGAGACCACCATAACCACCATATTAAGTGGCCCTTTTAGTCAATATCCAGCTCTTGATGAGTTTAAAGATATGACCAGGGATATACCAAGGCCAGGTATCCATCAACAGACAGCTGTTTCGGGGTATTGCCCATCAGTGTGGAGTAGGATTCTGGCCAGGGCCTCCCTGACGAAGGCTATCACTGAAACGTGCATTGGATGGGACTTGGCGCCATTCCAGCAGTAAGTGCCGTTTGGACTAGCTTATGCCTGCCACAGTGTTTCACCCCTTATTACAGTGATTCGTATGCTATTATGCTTATATATATCTATGTGGGATTTACTCCTGTATCTGTATTTTGGGTTTTTTTTCTGTAGGCTTTCCTTGTAATCGGCATTTATATAGCTTTCTGCTGCTCTGGTATGCCACCTTGTGTACCTTTTCTGTAATTGCACCTCACCTTTTAATATATCTAATATATAAAGCTCAGTGTATGTGTGTGTGTATGTGTGTATGTCCGCTAAAGGAATTTGCACCGTCGCATTTACAATCACAAAATTTTGCACAGACACTCCATGTGACTCAGGGAACGTCATAGACTATGTTTGGGCAGGAAAATTTAACCCCGTGCTTTCCAGTTACTCTACAAAAATCCTGCAGCCATTAAACTGAATGGAGCTGGGAGCTATAGGCTATAAATAGCAACTGTCAGTGGTTGCTATAGGAACAAAATAAACTGTTAGTATAAGATAGGATAGACGGATAGAGAGAGACAGAAAAAGACAGACAGAGAGAGACAGCCGAGCAAAGAGACAGCCGGGCAAAGAGACAGCCTGGCAAAGAGACAGACCTGGAAAGAGACAGACCTGGAAAGAGACAGACCTGCAAAGAGACAGACGGTCAAAGAGACAGACGGGCAAAGAGACAGCCCGGCAAAGAGACAGCCCGGCAAAAAGACAGCCCGGCAAAGAAAGACGGGGAAAGAGACAGAGAGAGAGAGAGACAGACAGATACAGAGATTGAGACAGACTGATGCAAATACAGAGAGATAGAAACAGACAGACAAGTAAAGAGACAGACAGCGAGACAGACAGACAGCGACACACAGACAGAGACTGGGAGAGAGACAGAGAGACAGTTACTATCCCGGGCAATGCCCGGGTCTTACAGCTAGTCTAAGGCCGGAGTCACACTTGCGAGTGCCTCGCATATAACTTGCGCGAGTCTCTCATTGTATCACCCGGAACGGCCGCACACTCTCCTGACAAGAGTGTCTCTGCTGCATAGAGATACATGCAATCGACCAGCTCCTGTCAGGAGAGTGTGCGGCCGTTCCGGGTGATACTACGAGAGACTCGCGTGAGTTACACGCAAGGCACTCGCAAGTGTGACACCGGCCTAATATATAAAGCTGAGTGTATGTGTGTGTGTGTGTGTGTGTGTGTGTGTATGTATGTATGTGTGTATGTATGTATGTCCACTAAAGGAATTTGCACCGTCGCATTTACAATCACGAAATATTGCACAGACGCCCCATGTGACTCAGGGAACGTCATAGACTGTTTGGGTGGGAAAATTTAACCCTGTGCTTACCAGTTACTCTACAAAAAGCCTGCAGCCATTAAACTGAATGGAACTGGGAGCTGCAGGCTATAAATAGCAACTGTCAGTGGTTGCCGTAGGAACAAAATAAACTGTTAGTATAACAAGCTTATGTGTGAGGTAAAAAGATGTTGGTGGTGAGACGGATAAAGAGAGACAGAGACACAGACAGAGATAACCGGGGAAAGAGACAGCCCGGGGAAAGAGACAGCCCGGGGAAAGAGACAGCCCGGGGAAAGAGACAGCCCGGGGAAAGAGACAGCCCGGGGAAAGAGACAGCCCGGCGAAAGAGAGAGCCGGGGTAAGAGACAGCCAGGGGAAAGAGACAGCCGGGCAAAGAGACAGCCGGGCAAAGAGACAGATGGGCAAAGAGACAGACGAGCAAAGAGACAGCCGGACAAAGAGACAGCCAGACAAAGAGACAGCCGGACAAAGAGAAAGAGAGTGACAGACAGATACAGAGACTGAGACAGATATACTGATGCAAATACAGACAGAGAGATAAAAACAGACAGACAAGGAAAGAGACAGACAGCGAGACAGACAGACAGTGACACAAAGAGACTGGGAGAGAGACAGCGAGACAGTTACTATCCCGGGCAATGCCCGGGTACTACAGCTAGTATTACAATAAACATTATTTATTTTACAGACTGTTTCTGATCCCTTTTTTGTGAATTGGTCTACAGTAAAATCCTAGGTGGATGGATACCTGGGCTTGGTATATTTCTGGTCATATCTTTAAACTCGTCAAGAGCTGGACATGGACTAAAAGGGCCACTTAATATGGTGGTTATAGTGGTCTCTTAAAAAGAGCCACTCCTTGGCTAGGTCCTTCTCGGAGGGATATCTGGCTATTTTCCATGTCGAGGCTTCTAACAGTGGCTCCACGGACCGTTTTGATTTGCATATTTCCTAGAGGGCAATGCACCTAGGATTTCACTGTGTTGAGCGCTTTGCTGGCTGCCGGCCGTGTTTTCTCTGGCTGCTCTCCCCAAGATCAGTGATTGTTTTGTCTTGTGTACATAAAGCAAACACACAAAAACCTTAAGGATACACAAAGTTTTTGTAACAATGAACACTTTGTCTGTCTGAATCAACAGTATGTTATAGACGTTGCCACTAGAAGAGCGGAACCAGTGGCCGGAAAAGCTACCTGACCTAGTTGATATGTACAACAATATCCCTTCCAGCTCAACGGAATGCACCCCAGCATAACTGATGAGGGCTCGCCCCGGCCGGCTACCGGTGGATCTGGACATGGGGTTGGAAGCCCCGGAAGCACTCCCTTCAACAGCTGAATGGGACACTCAGCGGAGGGTGCAGTACCGACAAACCCAGGAGTACGTTGAAAAGAACTTGAGTCGGAGTCGGGAACAGCAGGAGCAGCGCTTCAATCAGAAGGCGTCTGCTGGTCCTTTCCAGCACAAGCTGGATTATCAGTGGGAGCAAACCCCATATGTCATACAGCCCACAGGATGGGAGAATGGGAAGGCTTACCAGATCAGTCGTGACCAGGGGGGAACTCTGGCCACAGTTTCCCGGGACCATTTAAAGAGGTGCCCACCAGCATTGAGGGTGGCAGCTGAAACTCCGGTTCCCAGACCGGCGGAGAAGGCAAAAGAGGTAATCCACACCATGATGGGTGATTTTCCAGCAGACTGGCCTACACAGAAAGGCGCGGTGATTCTTCCAGTGATATTATTCCCACAACCCGTGGATGAGGAAGTGATGGAAGTAGTCAACCATGAGCCAGTGCCCAGGGATGAACCTGTACCCAGCTCCCCTATGCCTCCGCCTGCCCCACACGATAGCAGGGAGGAGGAACTGATGATTCCCTCTGCCACACTGCCTGTCACCACTGACACCAGGCCCCGGAAGTCCACTCGTCCCAACCTAGGTAGACCCCCACTTAGGTACAGGGAAACTACTCTTTAGGGGGGGGAAATTTGTGTGTGTTGAAAGTACCGTTTGAAAGTGTTAACCAATGATAAGTAAATAATTATCGAAGTTTACCTGATTTCAAACCTGATTGAACCGGTCGTTGCCGGCAGCTGTTGTCCCCGTGGGGACTGTTTACATGTATGCGTAGAAACTACTACGGACAAGCCTGAGAACTGGCAGGGCAACCACGAACTTGTGGTTTGTAAATAAAAATGTTTTATGGCTAAACCGTTACCGCCTCCGGAGAGGCTGGTTTGGAGGATGGGCCTGGAGGGAAGTGATGGCCCAGGCCCGCCACTACCGCAACCGGTGGCGATCTTCCGGGGGTTTCAGGGTTTCCCCATGGACGTGGGTCCCCTGAAAAGGACAGAACCCGCTCGGGTAACTTGTGCTGGACTAGGGTCAAGGGGTGCTGCCCATTTGCTTAGGGGCAGCATCAGGGCCAGGTTGCTTGGGTGGGAGAGAGCGGAAGCCGAAACCGTTTAGTAACGTTTAAGAATATGCCTCCCGATGTGGGAAGAAGTTAATATAATTGTAACCTGTTTTACTGTTTATCTTTTCAGTAGAAGCGGGCGTCTGAGGTAAGACCTCCAGATGGAGGGTGCAGTGGGCACAGGGGGAGAGGGGTGCGAAGCCTGCATGATTCTAGTGGACGGGAGGAAACATGGCCACGCCCACCAACCAAGGCGGTCACGCCCACTACACAGGCAGGTCCTTCTAGCCACTGGGATGTAGTCACAACCCTTGTCTGATGCTTTTCTTCTGCGGCGGGACGAAGGCAGCGCGCGTTGCATGACGCGGCCGTGTTTCCTGTAATATGCGGGTAGTCTGCACCTGTAATGTGTCAGTGCCCGCCGGTCCGGCCACATCACAGTACGGGAGACACCGCCGCACGCAATTCACTATGTGAGGCCATGTGAGTTATAATGACATCATCCAGCAGGCGGGCAGCCCTCTACAATAGCTGGGAGAGCAGCCTGGGGGGGCAATTGCCCCTCTGCCTCCCGGCCCAGCCCACCCCTGTTCTGCCTCATGTTCAGAATATTCTATTTTGGGGAATTAATCACCAATGTCCAATATTATTTATATACACTTCGATCAAACTTAACAAACACCACTTGGCATCGGAGATAACCAACCAAGAAGAAGTGAATCAACACCAAATTACTAGCAAATCTTGAATATTTTATTTCTTATTTTTAGTAAATTCATTTAATAAATATACAAACAAGAGAGCCACCTGGGGGGCACATGATTCCAGATTAATCTAAATATAATATCCCGTCCACTGTTCAACATCATAGAGAGTGACTATGTATCATATCCATAGGACAAAATACTACATAACACATGTCAACAAATCTCCTACTGACATGACTTAAAGGGACTAAAAGATGGCGGAACGCGGCATGAATCACCACTGTCAATTATTGACCTATCATAACACGTAACACATATAGTATTCGTATTCTATTCAGAGATATAAATATATAACATGTATATATTCAATGGTATATCCCTGTCACCGCTCCAGCATCCAGTCCCTAAATCATGATGCCTGCTGGGATAAATTAATGACATATATATAATAATATCTTAAGGGATTGATTTACAAATGTTTCCCATTTTGTTTCCCAGCTCTATGGATAGACATAAATAAATGCATAGTAGTTGTCATTGTCCCAGACTATGTATATTAAGGCGTCCTTTATCTCCACCTGACAATCGAGTGAGTCATAGATTAACACAGGGCCCGCTGGACTATAGAGACACAGTCACTTAGAAGTACAACAATACAATGATTAACATATCTCACAAGGACAAGATTACTTACATTAATGAATGAGTTTCCTGGCCATGCGTCTCGCCACCCCTGACATACCTTACGCCGCTCGCTTTATTGCTTTGATAAAGCGAGCGGCGAAACGTACATCAGGGGTGGCGGGACACATGGCCAGGAAACTCATTCATTAATGTAAGTAATCTTGTCCTTGTGAGATATGTTAATCATTGTATTGTTGTACTTCTAAGTGACTGTGTCTCTATAGTTGGGCGGGCCCTGTGTTAATCTATGACTCACTCGATTGTCAGGTGGAGATAAAGGACACCTTAATATACATAGTCTGGGACAATGACAACTACTATGCATTTATTTACGTCTATCTGTAGAGCTGGGAAACAAAATGGGAAACATTTGTAAATCAATCCCTTAAGATATTATTATATATATGTCATTAATTTATCCCAGCAGGCATCATGATTTAGGGACTGGATGCTGGAGTGGTCACAGGGATATACCATTGAATATATACATGTTAAACATTTATATCCCTGAATAGAATACAAATACTATATGTGTTACGTGCTATGATAGGTCAATAATTGACAGTAGTGATTCATGCCGCGTTCCGGCATCTTTTAGTCCCTTTAAGTCATGTCGGTAGGAGATTTGTTGACATGTGTTATGTAGTATTTTGTCCTATGGATATGATATATAGTCACTCTCTATGATGTTGAACAGTGGACGGGATATTATATTTAGATTAATCTGGAATCATGTGCCCCCCAGGTGGCTCTCTTGTTTGTATATTTATTAAATGAATTTACTAAAAATAAGAAATAAAATATTCAAGATTTGCTAGTAATTTGGTGTTGATTCACTTCTTCTTGGTTGGTTATCTCCGATGCCAAGTGGTGTTTGTTATATTCTATTTTGGGGGACTGAAGTTGGCCTACACAGCAGCACTGACTGGCAATGGGAATACGGTATTTATGTGTGTAATTACAAAATTATTTTTTTTTCCTTCACTATTGTCACCTTAGTATATAGATTTAAGTAGGAGTATAGATAAAACTTGGTATGCACATGTTTATGTATAGGTGTGCATTTGTATATGTTCCTATTTATGTGTATGCACTTATATGTATATATTTATATAATTTATTAATTCCAATATTTATAACTAATCGTTGAATATGAAGTACACTATATTTATGTTTATGATGTAATACATAGCAAGTTTATGTTTTATATTGATTGTATGGGATATATTTTGTATGTTTTTTATTTATATTATATAATATTTGTATAATTATTTATTAATATTTATTCACTTAATTTAATACACTTTATATAAATACATATTTTTATAACACATTGATATTTATTCAGCAATGAAGTAGCACTTTATATATTGATGCACTTATTATTATTATTACATTCAAGTATGCCCAATATGGATATATGTACCGCCCCGCTCTCGACAGCCGAGCTGCTCAGATCCGGCCCTACTGTGGGTGGCTCGAGGGTCTCCGGACCCGGGGGCCTCACGGTCACTTCAAATGAAAAGGGGTAGTGATGGGATGGTGGATTTAGGACGTATATGTACGGGCTGAGCCGTACGGAGTTCATGACACCACCCACGGTGTGTGGTGATATTGGACACCACCGCTGCAGTTACGGGGCACCCGGGGGAGATGTTGTGCAGCAAGTTGTTAACCCCTCCGTTGGCGGTGATGCTGGCCCTGGGACCCGTTGGGGAGGCTGGCGATGCAGGGAGATGGGCGACCGCAGGGTGCTGATGTACTCACTATTAGAAACACACACGAGTCTCTGGTTAACCAAGGTGATGGTGGTCGGTGCCCTCAGCTGGCTGTGTTCAGGTTCCCCCACCCGGCTGGTGGTCTCTGTCTTTCTCCTGCACCTGTGTAAGATGGTGGACTGCCTGTGCTTGCAACTTCAGGAGTCCGCTCCCGGCTTGTGGTTGCCTAAGGAGCCCTTTGCCCGCAGACGCTGGTCCGTGGAATCTCTGAGCCGTGGCGGTGGCCTTTTATCCCCCTCGGTGGGCTGTTACCTTCAGTCGGGACTTTGGGTGGGACAGGACCTCTAGAACCGCTACCACTTAACACTCCGAATCTTCAGGACTGGATGGCGGGGAGTGGAATGGGTACACCTCTGGGCACTGTTGCTCACCCTCCTCTTGACATCGAGAGCGAACCATCCCCTCTCCCTGCAATGTCGGGTGTAGGTTACCAGTTCTCTGAGTTCCAGGTCCCGGTCGGGATGGCCAATAGGGAGATGCAGGTAGACGTCCCTCCGGGACACGAAGATCTCTGCGTCCAGGCCCGGCTCGAAGATGAATCCCCATCCTCTTTGGGGGTCGAAGTGCTGGACCTGGCCTTCGTGTGTCGGGCCCTTCACCTGAAAGGTGGTGTTGCGGAGGTTATCTTTCTCTGTGTAGCTCCGGGCCAGCACCTCCACTTACCTCTTTTCACGGGCGGTGATCTCCTGGCCAGATTGCGCTGCTGCTGCTCCCAGTATGGAGTGTCTGCCTGCTCCTGTTCTCTCTGTGCGGGGATCGGGCCCAGCCGGAGTTTCCCGTGCCGGCTACGACCGACACTCTCTGCACTGGGGAACCCCGCTGTGTCGTGGCCTGCTCGGCTGCCTTGCAGCTGCAGCCCCGCGGTGCCTAAGCCGAGGCCTGGGTTTTGGGAGCGGCCAGTGTGACACCCTGGACTAGCCAGGTAGTCACATACATACCAACACACACACACCCCCACCCTAGACAGTTACAACAGTCAACCAAAAATCCTTGTTGCCTCCCTCCAGGGTCTGATGTCCACACCAGGTAGGGCGGAGCCAGGCGGTTGGCCCCACTGAGGAGTTCACAGGCCTGGAGGCGGGAAAAGTGTCAGTTCAGTCTTGGAGGTGAAAGTGAGAGGAGTAAACACTTGGGTGTCTGGGTTGGAGCCCAGGCACTGACAGCAAGGTTGGCAGACGGTGGTGGCCGTCTGCAGGAGTTAGTGGAACTCCGCAGAGCCGTAAGGACCGGGGTCGGGTGTCGGCCCACCGGTACCGGACCGGGAACGGAGTGAAGCTAAGCACACAGGCAGGGCCATCGGACAGGAACCCTAGGGGTTTCCCAACTACCAAGTCCCGATTGAAGGCATCTGTCCACCCAGAGAGGATATACAGCCACCGCCACAGGCTAGAGATCCAAGGGTCAGCGCCTGCGGGCAAAACGGGCTCCTACAGCACCTATACGCCGGGGAGCAGACTTTTATGATCCGGAACCATGGAAGACCACCACAAATCATTGGCAAAAGGTGACAAGAGCATTGGCAACTAATCTGGCCGCCATCCCCTTACTAACCATCACAACTAGAAGTAGCCGAGGGGTGAACTAACATCCTGTGCACCGCGAACCCAGCCGGAGAACTAACTATCCTAAAGGTAGGAAAGATGAATAACTCTCTACCTCAGAAAATAGACAAGAATAGCTAGCCCCCCACATTCAAAGACTGCGGTGATATAGGAAAAATACAATACACAGGTAGATGACAGGATTAGCAAAAGGTGAGGCCCCCGCTGACTAAAATAGGAAAGGACAGGAAAGGGACTGATGGTGGCCAGAGAAAAACCCTGCAAAATACCAACTTCCTGATAGTACAAAAAAGCCCTCAGATCGCACGATCTGAACTCCGTCCTATACTAGGTGCCCTTGTCATACCAATGAACAGAAAACAAGAATTATAACAAAGTCAACAAGCCACAAACACATGGACCCAAAGGAGCTATACTCCACACAGAACTGAGGGAGTTTCTCAACAATCCACTGAGGGGGAAAATCCCTGCAAGCAAATAAACTGAAACCAACCACAGCAAATGACAAACCCAGATAAACAAAAGAACCAGACAATAAATAAAGAGCGAGCACTTATCTGGGGAAGATGTGGTGTAGAGCAGGATTCAGCAGGCTGGAGATACGAAGAACAACTGACATCCGGCAACAGCCTGCAATCAGACCAGGATTTAAATAAGCAGAGAGTTAGCAAAGGAAACACCCACTGCACAACACACCTGGTCCAAGTCCAATCCATTCCTGGCCACCAGAGGGAGCCTCCCAGCAGCCAAAACATAACTAACATTCACAACAGCGGACTACCGGTGGGCAACCACAGGAGTCAAGAACTTTCTCAAAGGTGCAGGGAAAGACAGCCACCATCAGCCGTCCGGGGAGAGCACAACAACAACACTGCAGCCGGCTGCGGGACCCGTCCATCCAGCCGTTTTGGTTTACCAGAGACTTTGTCAGTGATTGTCTGAGTGAGTACACCAGTGCCATCCGGCACCGCGCCGCGCAGTCTCTGCACCCCAGCCATCCAGCCTCCTCATCACACCATCGGGCCCTGGGATCACCAACCCCTACCCACGGAGGGGACAACATCTCAGCTGCACCGTACCATCTCTCACGGGATCCCCGTTATCAGCAGCGGTGGTGCCATCATCACCACGACCCGTGGGTGGCGTCACGAACAATCTCCCTAACCAAACCACCCCCCTTTTCACTCACGGGTGAGGAGCGCTGCTCGAGTCCCCGGGTCCGGTCCGCCGCTTGAGCCACCGAGCAGCAGCAGCAGAAGCCCTGGACCCGAGCGTGGCGAGCGCGTCCCCTCTGCCCGCGACAACTTGGCGTCTGCGAACAGGATAGAACCGATCTACTTACCAGTAGAAGTGCGCCTTGTAGTCTCCGCTGGCGGTGTCCGGCTGAAAAATTGAAAGCGCCGCCATCTTTGGCGTGAAAATCTCCCGCTCAAGCGTCTTCCCCGAGCAGGGGAGGGCCGAAAGCAAAGCCCCGCCCCCAACAAGCGGAAGTGCTAGAAAGAACCAAGGGGGGGCGGGTGAAAGCCTGGCTAATGCAGCCGAGGGCATAAAAAGCGGGAACGCCAGGACTCTGCAACATATCTTGTTCCTGGAAGTCTGCCAGCAAGCATGTCCGTTCCGTCCGCTGATGCCGAGATTCCCGAGCCCACGCCAGGAACGGCAGCGTGGGTGGAAGCCCGGACCGCACAAATGTGCTGCCGCCTTCAAACCCAGGTCCGGTTCTTGATGGAGCGCTGGGTGGCCGAGATGGAGGAAGTGGCGGCGGCCGTGTGGAGACGCGAGGTGGAGGCAGTGTTGGAGGAGCGGGTAAGTGACCCACGCCCCTGTGTCCAAGAAAGACCGGCCGCTGCGGCTGAGGGGCCCGGCCTGCGTCCGCTCACCCTCCTGCCTCCCCCGCCATCCATACTGGTTGCTGTTGCCCCTCTGCTCGGTCAGCTACCCCCAACATTGGTAGCGGAATCTAGCCTGTCCACCCTAGAGGACCGGCCTGGGGGCGTTGTCCGGGAACGGCCAGTATCCTTCCCGCTGCAATGGAAGACCCCGCGGGAAGTGGCCGTCCGCGACGAGAAACCGTCGGCCCCGGAAGTGACCGCATCCGAGACCGTCCCGGCTCCGGCAGTCTGCCCGGCCGTGGAAGAACCGGCCGCTGCGGGCCCGAAGGCCCAACCGGTGAGGCCAGCTGTCCCTGAGTCCCACGCCTCGGCTGAGGCTGCGCCGGGCCGCCACTGCAAAGCAGCAGTTCAGGCCACGTCACCGCAGGACCCCCACAAGAGAGTACCGGTCGTGGTCGGTGTGGGTGCGGTCCAGCCGGGCCCGACCCGAGCGCCGGGGTCTGCCAATGCCCCTTATTGGGACAGGGAACCAAGCCAGTTGGGCCGAGAGATTGCCGCCAGGGAGCAGCAGAGGGCCGAAGTGATGGCACGAGTGATTAAGGAGAAGGATGCACTCCGCCATGCCACCTTTCGGGTGCGGGGCCTGGTGTACGAGGGCCAAGTCCGGCAGTTTGACACGCGAAGGGGGTTCGGTTTCATCTACGAGCCAGGCCTGGAGGCCAAAGTGTTTGTGGACCACCGCGATGTAAACTCACACCTCCCCACGGGCCACCCAGGTTGTGATCTGTTGCCGGGCGACCTGGTAACCTACACCCGACACTGCGGGGAGAGGGGCTGGTTCGCCCTAGACGTTAAGCAAAGAGAGAGCCGCAGTGTGCAGATGCGGCCCCAGCCCCCTCCTCCACCGAGCAGTCCGGATATCGAGCTGGAGGAGGTCCTGGATGAGTGCGACATCAAATAGTGGCTGCGGTCCTCCGTTGCAACCAAGTTGTCCCCGTTGGGACCCTCAGCAGTTTGAATGAATGAATCCGAATCAACCAAAGTTTTCACCTGATTGTGAACTGTGATTATCCCGGCCGTTGCCGGCAAGTTGTCCCCGGAGGGACCCTATGTGTTTTACCGTCCACATGAGGAACTGCTCATGGACATGGCCGAGAACTGGCAGGTCACCCACGAACTTGTGGGCCTGTAAATAATGTTGTGGGCTGGTTTCCGTCCGTTCCACCTCCGGAGAGGCAGATTGGAGAAAGGGCCCGCAGCA
Organism: Anomaloglossus baeobatrachus; assembly: GCF_048569485.1. Lineage (NCBI taxonomy): Eukaryota > Metazoa > Chordata > Amphibia > Anura > Aromobatidae > Anomaloglossus > Anomaloglossus baeobatrachus. The sequence continues at coordinate 136,779 of NW_027442252.1, forward strand.
GAGCAGGCTGGGGCCTGGCCACCACCTGGACCGGTGGCCATCCTCCGGGGGTCAGGGGTCCACCTAGACGTGGGGTCCCCTGAAGTGACAGCCGAGTGCGAGACACCATACCCGTTCCTGCTCGGGTAACCTGGATCAGGACTGGGGTAAAGGGGTGCTGCCCATTTCTTAGGGGCAGCATCAAGGATCAGGTTATTTAAATGCTTGTTGCCTCCCTCCAGGGTCCACACCAGGTGGGGCAGAGCCAGGCGGTTGGCCCCACCCACCGAGGAGTTCACAGGCTTGGAGGCGGGAAAAGTGTCAGTTCAGTCTTGGAGGTGAAAGTGAGAGGACTAAACACTTAGGTATTTGGGTTGGAGCCCAGGCACTGACAGCAAGGTTGGCAGATGGTGGTGGCCGTCTGCAGGAGTTAGTGGAACTCCGCAGAGCCATAAGGACCGGGGTCTGGCGTCGGCCCGCCGGTACTGGACCGGGGAACGGAGTGAAGCTAAGCCCACAGGCAGGGCCATCGGATCCCGACCAGGCTTGGAGCCGCTGTCAATAGTCAAATCCGAATGTGACAGGAACCCTAGGGGTTTCCCAACTACCAAGTCCCGATTAAAGGGAACCGTCCACCCAGAGAGGATATACAGCCACCGCCACAGGCTAGAGATCCAAGGGCCAATCTCCCTAACCAAACCCCCCCTTTTTCACTCACGGGTGAGGAGCGCTGCTCGAGTCCCCGGGTCCGGTCCACCGCTCGAGCCACTGAGCAGCAGCAGCAGAAGCCCCGGACCTGAGCGTGGTGAGCGCGTCCCCTTTGCTCGCTGGGCCGCCTTCCAGTCAGCAGCCACTTTCATCTTGGCCAGGCAGATTGCCGGGGCCGTGGCCGACTGGGGCGCGGCCTTTTCCGGGACCGGCGGGTTCAAGGCGGAACAGGGTATCCTCCAGAGGTTGATCTTCCGTGGAGCCGGGGTTGGTGCCGGGGCGGTGACGGGCTGGCTGTTGGCGGCTTCCTCGAACTGGTCCTCACGGGCTGGTGGGATGGACTCCGCTGCCGGTGTTGATGGAAGCGGACCGAGCGGGGGGTCAGCAGCAACCGGTACAGACGTTGAGAGAGGCAATATAGAGGGCAGGGGCAGACCGGGTCCCTCAACCTGGTCGGCCGGTCTCTCGAGGATATAGGGGCGTGGGTCGCTCACCTGCTTCTCTAAAGTTGCCTCCACTTCGCGTGCCCGGACGGCCGCAGCTAGCTTCTCCATCTCGGCCATCCACCGCTCCATTATAAAGCGCGTCTGCGCCTGGATCCGGCGACACATCCGCACGGTCTGGGCTTCCACCCATGCCGCTGTTCCGGGCACGGTCTCCTATACTCCGGGCTTGTTGGACGGGTTAGCCATGTCGCTCTCAAGGGGTCCAGGAACCAGAAGGGTGGCAGAGTCCTGGAGTCCCTGCCCTTTATCTGCTCGGTCACATGTCACAGAATTTTCACCCGCCCCCCTTGGTCTTTTCTTGGCACTCTTCTCTCTGGCCGGTACGTTTCGTTTTGCGACTTCCGGCTTTCTTTTCGGCCGTGTTCCCAGGAGGCGAGGATTCAGCTTTGCGCCTTTTCTCGGGGAAGGAGACGCCGGGCGGGAATTTTTGTGCCAAAAGATGGCGGCAAGATGGCGTTTTCTGGGAATTTCGCAACGGATCACCACTGACTTCAATACAAGATGCACTTCCACAAGGTAAGTGGATGGGTAAGTATCCTATTCGTGATGCCAGAAATTTGAGGTGTACAGCCCCGCTCTTGGCAGCCGAACTGCTCGGATCCAGCCCTTCTGTGGGTGCCTCGAGGGTCTCTGGACCCGGGGGCCTCATGGTCACTTCAAATGAAAAGGGGCAGTGATGGGATGGTGGATTTAGGACGTATATGTACGGGCTGAGCCGTACGGAGTTCGTGATGCCACCCATGGTGTGTGGTGATATTGGACACCACCGCTGCAGTTACATCTACCCAGGGGAGATGTTGTGCAGCAAGTTGTTCACCCCTCCGTGGGCAGGGATGGTGGCCCCGTGACCTGTTGGGGAGGCTGGCAATGCAGGGAAATGGGCGACCGCAGGGTGCTGATGTACTCACTATTAGAAACACACACGAGTCTCTGGTAAACCAAAGGGATGATAGTTGGTGCCCGCAGCCGGCTGCGTTCGGGTTCCCCCACCCGGCTGGTGGTCTCTGTCTTTCTCCTGCACCTGTGTAAGATTATGGACTGCCTGTGATTGCAACTTCAGGAGTCCACTCTCGGCTTGTGGTTGCCTAAGGAGCCCTTTGCTCGTAGACACTGGCCTCTGGGATATCTGAGCTGTGGCGGTGGCCTTTTATCCCCCTCGGTGGGCTGTTGCCTTCAGTCTGGACTTTGGGTGGGACAGGACCTCTAGTCCTGGCCGCAATCAGTTAATTAGCTAGTCCCCAGTTGCTTCTAGACCTAGCTTCAGGGTCTGAGTACCCCCCTTTGTGCTCCAATTTCCGAGTCGGTTCCCCGGGTCGGTACCGGCGGGCCACTACCCTGTTCCGGTCCACCTCGGTTCCACTGAGCCGTCTTCCCGGCTCCTGCAGACAGAGACCACCGTCTGCCTCCTAGCCAAAGGCACCAGGGCTCCCACCCTGGTACCTGTCAGTTTTCCTTTAGGCCCAGACACAGGCCTGACCTCCACTCTCACTGAACTCTGAAACTGATCTGTTTGAAGTGCTCTGACTTTTCTCCGCCTCGAGCTGTCTAAAACTCCTAGGTGGGCGACTTCCAACCGCCTGGTTCCGCCCTCTAGTGTGTCTACCAAGCCCATTGGGGGTGACTAGGGTTTTGTGGTTTGCTGTGTGTTACCTGTGAGGGAAGGGTGTAATGCGGGGCCCTATATGTGACTACCTGGCCCAGCCAGGGCGTCACATATACATATATATTCTGGTTCCCCTTTCCAGCAGTATGATTCTAGCCTGTGCGCATGCGCCTCCAAGATGTGAGCCTGGACTTCTGAAAGAGCAATATATGGATCGACACGAGCGTGCCTCTGGCTTCCAGTTTGTGACACACAGCGTGCGGTCTATCGCTGATAGTGGAAGTCATTTTTATGTGGCAGCATCACATCAGGGCGCATGCATCGTATGAGGCTTTTTCCAGCACACGTCACCATTAGGATGCAGTCTTATTGGTTAAGGGGGGTTTTTACAGCGCACTTTCTTCTCACTCTGACACACACCCTGAAGGTTTAACAAAACAAACGTCACATCGGGATGAGGGACCGTTCAGCTTTTTTGTTATCACAGTGAGGTAGTTATTAGGCTTAGATTTATGCTGTCTTTATTTGTCCTTGGATGTATTTGGCCTTGGTGCCATACATGATAATAGAGATTAATTGCTTCTATAACTATAAGGAATCGTGATATTGACATTTGATGTGTTATACTTTGCTGCCATCTTGTGGACATAATATAGAATACAGGATGAAATAATTATTAATGCAGTCAGTATTGGTATTATTTATTACATTGGGTATTTTTTGCACAAGCACTAGTCACTTTGGTCTATATACATCTTATTTACATTTGTATTTACTTAGTAGAATATTATTTATTTTTTTGGATGGTATATAGTCTTTGGTGTCCTGGTATTATATTTTCTATATTTGGTATTTGCACTGATGATTTTACTATTTAAACATGGCATTTATATATTATTATACTGGTATATGCAATTATTTATACAATTTATTTTGCAAAGGTTATAATATTCTATTTATACTGTCTGATCTATGCTTTTCCCTATATGCTGCATGGTCCCCCATATGCGTTTTCTGTACATTCTCTCTTTTTTATGTTTTTAAAATTTTTCAACAAAAAAAATATTTTAATGTTACTTATTTTTGCTTCTATATATGTGGATCTACTTTAATCTGCCATTGGTGTTATTATTGTTGAGTTTGGAGAGCTCTGAGGCATAGGGAGGAATTTCTTTCCCCTATATTGATTACATGACCATTTCTTGTTTGTATTAAGTCACTTTCTGTGTCTGAATTGTCATATCACTGGCCCAAAGTCATGTAACCCTTTCAATACCGCCCTTTGGTGCCTAATTCGATGCCAATTTTTGTGCAGTGTTATCAATTTTGTTGCAGCTTTAAAGGGCATTCACATCAGAGACGCTCGCTGCATTGTATTTTATTATTGTGATTTTTATTTTTGCTGTTAAACCTGTAAAAAAAAAACAAAACTAAAAAATAATCTGTGGAATAAGAAATTAACTTCAGTCCTGAGTAAGAAACTGGTCAAATAAGAAAACACCTTCAGCATTGTCAGCTTCTTCACATTGTATTTAAAAGTGGTGCTGTTGCCCATAGCAACCAATCAAGTCATTTTCTACATGGCTTTGGAAAAATGACAGACGGCTCTGATTGGTTGCAATGGGAAATTTCTCCACTTGTACTTAATGAAGATAATCTGAGAATCCAGCTCAAAACATACAAGGTTTCATTATTTCTTGTTTATTTGAAGTGCATAATAACCGCTTTATATAAAAAAAGAAATAAAGCTTTTTTTTCTTGCACTTGTTATTAATACCATTATACAAAGGTGCATCTCAATAAATTAAAATATAATGAAAAAGTTATTTTATTTCAGTAATTCAATACAACAAAGGAAACGCATATATTATATAGAGTCATTACATACAGAGTGATCTATTTCAAGTGTTTATTTTTGTTAGTGTTGATGATTATGGCTTACAGCCAATGAAAGCCCAAAAGTCCTTATTTCAGAAATTAGAATATTATATAAGACCAACTAGTCATTGCTAAAGAAGCTGGCTGTTCACAGAGTGCTGTATCCAAGCATATTAATGGAATGTTGAGTGGAAGGAAAACGTGTGGTAAAAAAAGGTGCACAAGTAAATGAGATAACCGCAGCTTTGATAGGATTGTTAGGAAAAGGTTTTTCAAAATTTTGGGGTAGATTCACAAGGAGTACATGGAGTAAAGGGGGCTTTACACGCTACGATATCGATAATGTTTTATCGTCGGGGTCACGTCGTTAGTGACGCACATCCGGCGTCATTAACGATATTGCAGCGTGTGACACTTATGTGCTACCTAAAACGATCGCAAAAGCAGCCAAAATCCTTTGCCGCGGAGAGGTCATCCTAAAACAAAAAATCATTTACCTCTCATTAGGGATGTTGTTCTTCGTTCCTGCGGCAGCACACATCGCTGTGTGTGACACCGCAGGAGCGAGGAACATCTCCTTACCTGCCTCCATCAGCAATGCGGAAGGAGGAGGTGGGCGGGATGTTTACGTCCCACTCATCTCCGCCCCTCCGCTTCTATTGGCCGCCTGCCGTGTGACGTCGCTGTGACACCGCACGACCCACCCCCTTAGAAAGGTGGCTTGCCGGCCAAAGCGACGTCACAGGGCAGGTAAGCTGTGTGACGGGGAGCGCAATTTTGTGCGCGACGGGGAGCGATATGCTCGTGTCGCACAAACGATGGGGGCGGGTACGCACGCTAGTGATATCGGTACCGATGATGCTACCGTGTAAAGCTCCCTTTAGTGTTTCAAGAGCCATCACACACAGATGTATCAAGGACATGGTCTACAAGTGTCGCATTCCTTGTGTCAAGCCACTCATGACCAATAAACAACACCAAAAGTGTCTTACCTGGGCCAAGGAGAAAAAGAACTGGACTGTTCCTCATTGGTCCAAGGTGTTGTTTTCATGTGAAAGTAAATTTTGCATTTCATTTGGAAATCAAGGTCCCAGAGTCTGGAGGAAGAGTGGAGAGGTCACAATCCAAGCTGCTTGAGGTTTACTGTGAAGTTTCCACAATCAGTGATGGTTTGGGGAACCATGTCATCTGCTGGTGTAGGTCCACATGATTTATCAAGACCAAAGTCAGTGCAGGCATCTGTAGGGGGATCAGGGCTGCTGCAGAGGTAGCCGGCACACTGAGGGGTTATATTTAATGTATTCAAATGTATGGTATAATGTGTAATGTGTAAATAGCAACCAGGTGGCAATGTGTCTGAGAACAGAAGTCCTGGCACCTGGGTAGGCAGTTTAGGAATGAAGCAAGAAAAGGAGAATAAGGAATATATAAAGGACAATATAACGGAGGAGGTAGGGTAGGAGAGTCCTCAGGAGGAGATTCGGAGAAGAAGCCCAAATCGAAAAACTTTAATTATCTATCCTAAGGGTCACTTCTGTGATCGCAGACACGCAGGATCCTGCAAGTAGAGGATTGTGTAACTGCATCCCAAGAATCAGGGTATAGTCCAGTCGGTCGGGGAGGCATCAGTTTTTTTGGATACAAATACTCTAAGAAATCCCTTGCAACACCAAAAGTCAGTGGGCCCTTGTCTGAGAAGGGTAGGTCCTGGCCTAATAACGGATGGAGGAGTGCTGTCGTACATAGCCTGTCCAAAGCGCAAGTTAATACCTGTGGGTGGGACAGATAGACTTATGGACTATTTGAATCGGTTTGTGCAGCGTGACGTCAGACAGGGGAATGAGGAGCCTAGCGGTGTCTTATGGAGCCCAGGTGCGAGGAAAGCAGTAGACCATTAAATTGTATTGTAAGGTGGAGCCTGGAGGGAACCCCATCGGGACCAAGAACAGTGCCTGTGTAGTGCAGATGAAGATAAATGCTATAAATGCTGTGAAGACAAAGTAAAGTTAAGAAGATAGATGCTGTAAATACTGTGAAGAAAATAAGTAAAGTTCTGTTGTTTGAAAAGAATACTACGGTGTGCAGTTCAGTCCTGGTTACACCACATTACACATTCAAATACACATCAGGTTGCCCTATTCCCACTGGGAACTTGGCTAGGGTAGGGTAATAAAGGGGTCGCCAACAGAGAGGCATTTACAGGATGCCCTCAACAGGGGCCCCAGTCCCACTAGCTTAGGACCTGGGAGGGGGGAGGTGCAGCCAGCAGGGGGAGTCAGAAGCCAAGACAACAGTTAGAGAGTTCTCCAGCAGAGCAGTGGAGCAGACGTGCCTCACTGGTGCTCCGGTGGGAAGGAGGAGAAGATCACAACGGTTGCTGCGGGCAGAGGGATCTCTGCTCCCCATGAAACAGACGCTACACAGAGTGGCAGGAACCTAGGGAAGATCATACTTCATGTTGGTTTTCCAGAATCTGCCTGGACAGGGAAAGTTTCAGGCTTCCTGGTCCACACAGCAACCGACAGCACAGTGCCATATAAGATCCGGGGCCTCGCCTCAAGCCGGACCCTACATCGGAACTGCAGCACCGGCACATAGGGACAAGAGTATGTACCGCCCCCGTGCCAGCAGCCGGCGGTGCTCAGATCCGGGGCCTACGGTCCAGCTCGAGGGGTCGCCCAGACCCGGGAGTCGTGCGGACACTCCGAATGAAAGGGGGACGTATTTATACAGGATTGTTTGTAGAATGTTCGTGATGCCACCCACGGTGTGTGATGAAGTGGGACACCACCGCTGCGGTTGTGGGGAGCACCCGGGGTAGATGTAATGGCAGCTGGATGTTAATCCCTCCATTGGTAGGTATGGTTGCCTCAGGACCCAGTGTCTCAGTGCAGGGTATGGCGATGGCAGGGGCTTGCACGCCCAGATGGACCGGGGGATAGTTGGTTACTCACTCTTAAATGAATCACACCAAGGTGCTGGTGGCCGGCCGCCACGGCCAGTTGTACTCTGCTCCCCCACCCGGGCTGTTGGTCGCCGTTCTTTCCTCTGCACTAGTGTTGTTGTGTCCTGACTTCCCAGTGTGGAACACGGGAGTCCGCTCACGGCTTGTGTGTGTCTGAAGAGCCGTGCCCGTCTGACGCTGACCCGTGGGATCTACAGGCCCTGGCGGTGGCCCTATCCCTCTCTTTGGATGGTTGTCTACTTTTTGGGACTTAGGTTGGGACAGGACCTATAATCCTGCCCTCAATCGGTTAATTATCTAGGCCGCTGTCTTCTGTCGTGGCTTCAGAGTCCGAGTACGCGCTGTGTGCACGGTTTCCGGTCGGTTCTCCGGTGTCGGTACCTGTGGGCTCCAACCCTTCTCTGGTCTTTCTCGGATATGTCGAGCCGTCTTCCCGTCTCCTGCTGACGGAGACCACTGTCTGCCACCTAGCCGAGGTACCAGGGCTCCGACCCTGGCACCATTCCAACTTGAACTTCCTCTGCTGGAGTTACAACTAGCTCCAGTCCACACTCCTCTCAACTTGAACTCTACCACTGAACTGCTTGTTTTCCCGCCCCGAGCTGTCTAGACCCCTAGGTGGGCGTTTCCTAACCGCCTTGTCCAACCCACTGGTGTGTCCGTCTTGCCCTAAAGGGGGGTGACTAGGGTTTCAGGTCGGCTGTATGTTACCTGGGTGAGGGAAGGTGTTGTGCGGGGGCCTATTGTGTGACTACCTGGTTTTGCCAGGGCATCACAAGTACATCTCGTGAAACCCAGGGTCCCCTCGTAGCTTCAAGCCTGGGGATCTACAGACAGGCGTTACAAAGAGAAACCCACCGAACACCAAACTGGACTGATCTTTAAAGGGATTCGGGTTCGACGGAGCCCATCATAGCAAGTAACTGGTATTACCTGGGTGAGCAGCATCGTACAAAAGTGAGTAACACAACCTGGAACTGCAGCCATAGACTCTGACTCTTTATTACCAGTACTGCTGCGACTCGCTGCCATTACTACTCCCCTCTTCATCCTCCACGTGGCCCGCTCTTCCTGTGGAGAGCAATACCATCCCTGGCTGCTGCTACCATCTGCCCCAAAGGACAGCAACAGCAGCGGTGGCCCATTCTCTGGCTGCATACCACAGGTGGCATCACGACAAACACCTTGCCACTACCAGCAACATCTCTCCTCTGCCGTCTTCTGTACCGCTCAGTGAAATGGAGCTGGGCTAGGCCAACCTTGACAATGACAGTCGATGGCCTGGCGACGAGTAGGTTGAATTCACCTGCCCTGTGGGGCGCTACACAGGTGTGCCGCCCCGGTGACAACCGGGGTGCTCGGACCCGGGGTTGGTCGTGGCTCGAGAGATCCGGTCTCATTTCAGCGGAGACTCTGATCCTTGAAAGGGGATTATTTACAGGGGAAGAGTTCGTGACACCACATGCGATAATGTGAGTACTATTTAGAGGAAGGGGGGAAGGGCACCACCTAAATGGGATCTCCGGGTATACGGATACATATGCCAAATGGAGAAGAAAAAGAGTATACCCACAGAGGGATCACCAAGAGATTATAAAAATAGAAAAATCTTTATTACAATTAGGAATACATATGGAACTCCACGCTGGGAGTAAACACACAAAGGACAATTAAAAGCATTTAAAACAAACACATATCCCCTATGCCAAAGCACATATGAAATTGGTACTGAATAGATCAATATTATACACCACCCCTTAAATAAGTACAACCAGCTGTAAACTGGACACAGTGATATTTATTACGGTGCTAGAAAATAATAATATACAATATATCCGCATCAAAAAGGCTGAAAATACCCTTAGAAACACATTGGTAAGGTCACAGATATATGAAGCACTCCCATAGCATCTATAGTACAGGCAAAAAAAAAAAAAAAAAAAAAGGGTGAGTCAGGCTCAGGTTTAGCGTGTAATAAAGCACACAGGGTGTAACCCTGAGCGACAGAGCCTAAACCACAAGATATTATTGATAGGACTTCTGAGAAAGGCTTGGCTATATTTTAGTGAAGTATATAAACAGGATTAGACATAAAATCCATTCAACAGTTAAATAAGCCAGATGAAAAATATTAAACCAGTGCACACTGTCTGTATAGATCAATCCCTGTACAGATAATCAATTCTAGAAACTAGTGCATTCAGTTGGAGCACACAAACGGCAAATAGGGCATAAAGTAAGACTTAAACACAAAAACAGCAGCACATTGGATACGTGCTGCTGCTATGTCAGCTAGCCGAACATTGATACCAAAAACCTTTTCAGTGGCCCAGGTGTTACAGAAAAGCCCATACTCACTATCCTAATAACCAGGGAGCACAGACAAAAACCAGGATGTAGGAAGGGGGGGAAAGCTTTGGCAGAGTTACCCCACGCGTATCGCCTCCAAACAGGAGGCTTCCTCAGGGGAAGAAAAATAGACAGTGTGTAGTCCAAAGTGTGTCATATTTAAATCATGCAGCAAATTGGGTAATTACTCACCAGCTTGCAGCTTGAGAGAGTGCAACATTATAGTATAAGGTGTTTCTGCATGGCGGCCGCCATTTTGGCCGAATCACATGATTCGGCTGAAAACCCTCCCTAAGTCTCTACAGCTCATGCGTCCACAAGATGGCGCTGTTTAACATCAAAACTCATATTGCTCTGATGTGCAAGTCCTTATAGGTGGAACATAACGGTATATAGGTAAAGTAACACATTTTGATTAAGTAGAATAACTTTACAGGGATAGGTATATCACACTCGGCGGCGCATGCGCAGTAACCGTTTATGGGAACTTAGTGCATAACTTGAGGTGTCACAGCACACTCGTACAGGAAATATCGGTAGCCACCAATATAAAACCCTAATAGTATAGAGAGCTTATTTATGCTTATTTTCTTTTATTTTACCGTCCCACTTCGGATATATAAGGTATTGTAGATAACACCCAGCAATAAATACGTGTGGTTAGTACAGGAAAACACAGAAAAAAAAAAAAAAAAAAATTGGTATACCCAACTTGGCGGCGCATGCGTAGTAGCAGTTTATTGGGACTTAGTGCATAACTTAAGATATCCCAGCACACTTGCACAGGGAATACCGATGGCCACCACTCTAAACCCCTGATGGTACACAATACTTATTTATGCTTATTTATGCTTATTTATGCTTATTTTACAGCCCCACTTCAAATGTATAGGGTATTATGAATAACACCCAGCAATATATAGATAGAATACAATTCTGTTCAACAAAGGTACAGTCCGCCAGCTTATGTGGCATATGTGCAATAACAATTTTATTGGGACTAAATACATGGCTTGTCAAAGCTCCCCATACCATGTGCAGGGAACACCAGTGACAACCACTGGAATACCCCACCACATGTGAGGCTTGTCAAACAGCCTCATCAAGCCTATAAGACAGAGGATAGAGGAAGTTCTAGGGATCCATTACAGTCTGATATCACTCAAGGTGCATAGTCTAAGGGGATGGGCCCAGACATTCAAGGCAGTGATCATACTCACTGTTGCTCCTTTCCGTCGAACTTTTGGCTGTAGTAGGGTCTCCCGTGTTAGGGCTTTGCAGTCCTGCAGAGCACTTGAAACCACGTTCCTCGGATAGCCTCGTTTCCAGCAGTGCCTATTTTAATTGCCGTTCCAGAAATGCGATCTATGTACTCATCTGCAATTGCCCAAAGCTGTATGTAGGCCAGACAAGCCAAGAGGTAAGAAAGAGAATTCAACAACACTTCTCCAACATAAACACAGCTACTGCAGATTTGAAGAAAGGGAAGACACTCACCTCGGTGGCCTCACATTTTTTAACATACCATGGGGGTCGCTATACCAATGCGAGAGTTATGATTGTTGATTCAGTCAAAACAGGCATTAGGGGAGGGAACCCCGTAAAGGAGCTGTTGCAGAAGGAATCCAAATGGATTTACAACCTCAAGAGTCTGGCCCCCCATGGGTTAAATGAGGAATTGTTATATACTGGATTCTACAAAGACTTGTGATCTCTGACCATTTGTGAATTTCTGTTCCTTACCTTTTAGCGACTGAGGCTTCTCCAACAAAGTGAGGATCCTGGGAGCATTCTATCGCTCGTCTATATCTGCAGGACATTATTTCCGGTCATGGAGAGAGTGAAGATGAATCTTACAGTACTCTTGACTGAATGAAGTCAGCAGGACAAAAAGAACTTCACACGGGAATGTGGATCCTGGAATTCCGAATTGGGAGTACTGGATGATACGCCTTTTTTGGACAATGTTATTAAAACTTGTAGGCCATCGGAGCCCAAACCTCGAGCCTCAATAATAGGATACTGTCCTGGACGTTATAATTGATTCCTTGTTGGTTACATCTATACTGTGTTTGTGTGTAGGGCACTTGACAAATTTTTTTTTTTTTTTTCTTCTAGCCTTTGTATGGGGACCTTAACATCGTATGTATTTACACTATTTCAAGATGTACCCCTAAGGTTTCTAGAGTTCTACTGACGGAGCCGTACCAGAATGTTATCTTTCATGGGATTGGAGGATGACTTCTGTCTGGGCCCATCCCCTTAGACTATGCACCTTGAGTGATATCAGACTGTAATGGATCCCTAGAACTTCCTCTATCCTCTGTCTTATAGGCTTGATGAGGCTGTTTGACAAGCCTCACATGTGATGGGGTATTCCAGTGGTTGTCACTTGTGTTCCCTGCACATGGTATGGGGAGCTTTGACAAGCCATGTATTTAGTCCCAATAAAATTGTTATTGCATATATGCCACATAAGCTGGCGGACTGTACCTTTGTTGAACAGAATTGTATTCTATCTATATATTGCTGGGTGTTATTCATAATACCCTATACATTTGAAGTGGGGCTGTAAAAAAAGCATAAATAAGCATAAATAAGCATAAATAAGTATTGTGTACCATCAGGGGTTTAGAGTGGTGGCCATCGGTATTCCCTGTGCAAGTGTGCTGGGACATCTTAAGTTATGCACTAAGTCCCAATAAACTGCTACTACGCATGCGCCGCCAAGTTGGGTATACCAATTTTTTTTATCTTTATTTTTTTTTCTGTGTTTTCCTGTACTAACCACACGTATTTATTGCTGGGTGTTATCTATAATACCTTATATATCCGAAGTGGGACGGTAAAATAAAAGAAAATAAGCATAAATAAGCTCTCTATACTATTAGGGTTTTATATTAGTGACTACCGATATTTCCTGTACGAGTGTGCTGTGACACCTCAAGTTATGCACTAAGTTCCCATAAACGGTTACTGCGCATGCGCCGCCGAGTGTGATATACCTATCCCTGTAAAGTTATTCTACTTAATCAAAATGTGTTACTTTACCTATATACCGTTATGTTCCACCTATAAGGACTTGCACATCAGAGCAATATGAGTTTTGATGTTAAACAGCGCCATCTTGTGGACGCATGAGCTGTAGAGACTTAGGGAGGGTTTTCAGCCGAATCATGTGATTCGGCCAAAATGGCGGCCGCCATGCAGAAACACCTTATACTATAATGCTGCACTCTCTCAAGCTGCAAGCTGGTGAGTAATTACCCAATTTGCTGCATGATTTAAATATGACACACTTTGGACTACACACTGTCTATTTTTCTTCCCCTGAGGAAGCCTCCTGTTTGGAGGCGATACGCGTGGGGTAACTCTGCCAAAGCTTTCCCCCCCTTCCTACATCCTGGTTTTTGTCTGTGCTCCCTGGTTATTAGGATAGTGAGTATGGGCTTTTCTGTAACACCTGGGCCACTGAAAAGGTTTTTGGTATCAATGTTCGGCTAGCTGACATAGCAGCAGCACGTATCCAATGTGCTGCTGTTTTTGTGTTTAAGTCTTACTTTATGCCCTATTTGCCGTTTGTGTGCTCCAACTGAATGCACTAGTTTCTAGAATTGATTATCTGTACAGGGATTGATCTATACAGACAATGTGCACTGGTTTAATATTTTTCATCTGGCTTATTTAACTGTTGAATGGATGTTATGTCTAATCCTGTTTATATACTTCACTAAAATATAGCCAAGCCTTTCTCAGAAGTCCTATCAATAATATCTTGTGGTTTAGGCTCTGTCGCTCAGGGTTACACCCTGTGTGCTTTATTACACGCTAAACCTGAGCCTGACTCACCCTTTTTTTTTTTGCCTGTACTATAGATGCTATGGGAGTGCTTCATATATCTGTGACCTTACCAATGTGTTTCTAAGGGTATTTTCAGCCTTTTTGATGCGGATATATTGTATATTATTATTATTTTCTAGCACCGTAATAAATATCACTGTGTCCAGTTTACAGTAGGTCATAGCACTGCTGGTTGTACTTATTTAAGGGGTGGTGTATAATATTGATCTATTCAGTACCAATTTCATATGTGCTTTGGCATAGGGGATATGTGTTTGTTTTAAATGTTTTTAATTGTCCTTTGTGTGTTTACTCCCAGCGTGGAGTTCCATATGTATTCCTAATTGTAATAAAGATTTTTCTATTTTTATAATCTCTTGGTGATCCCTCTGTGGGTATACTCTTTTTCTTCTCCCTTTGGGATAATGTGAGTACTGCCGCTGCTGGAGGGAGTACCGGGGTGGATAGTGTGAGGCAGCAAGGTGTCAGTCCCTTCGCGGGTAGGGAAGGCCCCGGACTCTGGGGATTGGTAGCTTGGGGAGAGCAGGGTGCATGGACCAGGGTACTCACTCCCCATAGTCGTGGTGTTAGATGAGGTTTAGAAAGTAGACACACACACACACACTGTAGGTAAACCAAGTACCGCTGCCGCTGCGGGGAGCCCATCCAGGTATCCGCTCCCACCGGTGTCACTTAGTGATCCGAAGCCTGCCTCCTGCACAATTTGTTGTCTGTTGGTGGCCCCGTGGCTTGAAGCTGTTAGGGGCCCCACTCACTATGTGTAGTGTACCTGTGCTCTTGAGGGCTGGCACTTGGGACCTCAGTGGGCTGCTTTTGACTGGAAAACCCTGTCCCCCTCATTGTGCTGATGCCCTTAATCTCTGAGCTCTCAGGGAAGTTCGTGAAGATCCTTTCCCTCTAAGGTTAATTGTCAGGATGTTGAATTGGCTCCTGAGCTAGAGTCCTGTACCCCGTTGTGCTCGGTTCCAGTCCGTTCTGTTGGGCTTTTGTGGTGCTGACAGTCCTCCAAGACTTTGTCCGTCACACCCTTGTCCAACTTCCCTGCAACCGGTCCCCGACTCCTTTGATCCTGGACCACCGTCTGTGACCCAACCTGTCGTCTCCCTCTAGCTCCCTGGGAGCTAACACTCCAGCTCCTCTCACTTTGAGAGCTGTTACTTCCCTGTCTTGGTCCCTACCACCAGTCTGCCTGACCCCTAGGTGGGTGGCCCTTTTCCAGCTAGACCAACCAACTGTTGTGTCTGACAGGTCATGGTGTGGGATTTTGATTGGGATTTATGGTGCTGATGGGAGTGACACCGATTTTTTAGAAATCTGGAAAACATGGGGGATAGGCATTGCACCCTGGGGAAAGGATGCAGTTCCCTGTAACATCCTGATATAGTCAGGGGCGCTACACAGGCACATTTATAAAGAAAAAACAAAAAAGCTAGCAGTAAATGTGCACTACAGCACTAAAAAATTCCAACTGTACTTATAAATATGAGATTTTTGGCAAAAAATTGCAATTTCTTGAGCCACCCCGCCACTTCACGGCAAATCTCTGTTGGGGCAGTCCTAACACTAAAATATTTTTATAAAATGTGCCAAACAGCCTCACATATGAAATAGTAAAACTGCTCTTAGCAGCACTCACCTGGTCTATTTCAATCCCGTACCCATGACTGAATCATGGCTGTGGGCGGGACAGGTCCAAGCAAATGTTGCACAAAGTAAATAGCCTGTGGACAGGGCCTGATGACTGAATGTGAACAGTCACCAATTGCCAAAATCTAGACAGGTGGAATACATCCCAAATTTGGGTGCATAGCAAGGTGGGGGTCAGCCACCGACCAATTCAATGAAGAAAAAACAAAAAAGCTAGCACTAAATGTACACTACAGCACTAAAAAATTCCAACTGTACTTATTATAAATATGAGATTTTTGGCAAAAAATTGCAATTTCTTGAGCCACCCCGCCACTTCACGGCAAATCTCTGTTGGGGCAGTCCTAACACTCAAATAGGTGGGTGGCCCTATTCCAGCTAGACCGACCAACTGGTGTGTCTGACAGGTCATGGTGTGGGATTTTGATTGGGATTGGTGGTGCTGATGTGAGTGACACCGATTTCTTAGGAATCTGGAAAATATGGGGGATAGGCACTGCACCCTGGGGAAAGGATGCAGTTCCCTGTAGCACCCTGATATAGTCAGGGGCGCTACACAGACACATTTATAGTTTGCTCAACAACATTTAGACAAGCCTGTGAAATACTGGGATAATATAGTCTAGTCAGGTGAGAACAAAATTGAATTCTTTGGATGCCATAATCACACTATGTTTGGAGGCAAAAAGGCAAATCACCCCAAAAATGCCAACAACAGTGAAGTTTGGAAGGGGGAACATCACGGTGTGGGCTGTTTTTCAGCATACAGCACTGGCAAACTTGATATGATTAAGGAAGGATGAAAAGACAAATGTACCGATACATTCTAGATAAAAATCTGCTGCAATCTAGCAAGATGAGGAAGGGGAAAACAAGGGTGGGTATTTCAGGAAGACGATTATCCCACACACATAGCCAATTAAATTGGTTTCAGAGGCAGAAAATAAAGCCAATCACCTGACCTAACCTGAATCCAATAGAAAATGTATGGAAGGAACCAAAGCTCAGAGTTCATAGAAGGAGCCCACAGGACCTTAAGCACTTGAAAAGTGTTTGGATGGAAGGCTGGGCTAAAATCCCACCTGAGCTATGCATGCCACCAGTTTCTCCATACAGGAGGTGTCTTAAACCTGTCATCACCAACAAAGGCTCTTGTACAAAGTATGAATTAAATTTCAGTAAGCGTGTTCAATACTTTTTCTCTGTGTCATTTCTCATTATTACACATCACTAAATTTACGGACATCTATAGTTTGATTTCTTTGCCTGTGTGGATTGGATGGGTTGTTACCAACATCTGGTGAGAAATTCATGTCAATTGCAAATTTAAAAAAATATTTACTTAGAAAATTGGTGCCATGTTCAATACTTCTGTTACCTGCTGTATCTATTAAAATTCAGGTAGTTCCCAGGTTAGGAATTAAATATATTATGTAACTGTTATGGCCCAGATATGTATGCACATTAACTGGACGGAGGAAAAAAAATGTTTTGCCCCACTGCCGACCACTCTGCACACCCTACAGCCCACTGCCCGCCATATGGTTTTCTTCTTTCAATTGTTGGCCATACTGCATCTTATAGCCTCTTCCCTACAGGATATCCAGGCCTTGCAGGTCACTATCGAATGTCTTAAGAGATACGGCACCTCATGGGGGAAAGAAGAGGGCCGTAGAACAGTTATCGTCTTGTCCTCTTCTTTCCGTCATCGGATGCACCACTTTTTTGGCCTCCTCTATATTGGCCAGAACATCTCTCCTTGTCCATGCCAAAGGTTACTGCACGTCAAATAAGGTTAGGATGACAATGCGAACTTATCGCTGTGGCCTGTAGCTGACCGGCAGCCTGGCCTATAGTGAAAAAGCTAGAGATATGGTTTGCGATAGCGGAAAGAATAGGATAGGACAGGAGAAGTCAGTGGCGGTGAGGTGTGTTTCTTAGGTTTGTTTTTTGCACATCTGACATACTTATTCACTTATATAGCACTTTCCACAGCACTTTACATACTTCAGAAACAGTGTACTCATTGGGGCTCACAATCTAAATTCCCAATTAGTATGTCTTTGGAGTAAACTGAAATACCCGCAGGAAACCCATGCAAACTCGGGGAGGACATTCAAATTCCTTGCAGATGTTGTCCTTGGTAGAATTTGAATCCAGGAACCCAGCGCTGTTGTAGAGTCGTACTGGGATGTTCATAAGTTGGGGACTCCCTGGATAACAATGGTGGTGTTAGTTACGAGAACATAGTTGTAGGCAGGATTATGGATTCACATATGTATTATATTCTGTGATGTGCATATACTGTGTGTACTTTGTGCACTTGTTTGTGTATATTTGTATGCATGCATATTCGCACGTATACAGGAGTTTTGATTCTTCCAGACTGCCAGGACCCAACCACCACCATTTTTTCCCCCCTAGAAAGACACGACACCGTTCTCTTATAAATTAAAATACTTTTATTTGAATTTTCCATTTTGGAGAGAGGCATGGAGAAAAAACCACTCTCATCTTTTGGCTTAAAATTTGGTCGCAGCTTTTAACCAGGCATTAACTTGCCAACATCACGGGGTTCAGGTAAATGTACCGCCTTCCGGCCGTCCGGCGCGGGTATTTCACCACCACTTTTTCTACCCCTTCCGCTGCTGCGACTTAAACACAGAAAAACTCAATCAACTTGGAAAACAAAAGGGAGGGAGGGTGGGAAACAGGTCCGGGTCCTGCAGCAGAGAGGCCGGAAGCAGGGCAGCACAGTGATATGTATCCAGGAGGCGGGGCTTAGGCCAGTCACACCACAGGAGGCGGGGGCGGCAGGTCAGTGTCTTTCTAGGGGGAGACCTCTTTTTTAACATGCAGAGGGGCCAGCAGTCAGGGGGCAGCATCTCAAGTTTCTGGCTGCAGTGCCCCTCAAAAACACCATATTGATCACATTTTACTTTC